>NC_083449.1:13407453-13613462 GCF_020745735.1 Hemiscyllium ocellatum
TTTGTCGGGCAGAATGGCCTGTAGACTCTTGTTTTCTGTTCCACGACTTCGTGAAGACAGGTCCCACTTTGAGGTTTTCCAGTTTCTCTGGAACACTCATTCCATCCAGAGAGTTAAAGAATGTTTCACACTGTGCCACCAGTCACTGTGCAACCGCTTCTTCTAAACTTTGTGTCACAAGCTTCTGATTTGTCGATGATTGTATTATCTGTTTGAAAAAAAAAAGCCTTGTTCCTTTGTTAGAGATAGTTCAAGAACTGACTTCGTGTTACCATCTTTCTTATTTTACAGTTCCTGGAGTGTGTCGGAGATGCTGCAAGGTCACCAAGAACAGTGGAGTCTGTCGGGATAAGTTCGTATACAGTCTAAGTTAATTCACTTTAGGTCCCTTGTTCTTGAGATCCTGACGTCTGTCAGAGAGTTCGCGGAGGTTACATGTTTGTCTGTTGCTTTTGCCAAAAGACTATTTGGGTACCGTCTTCCCCTATCCTCCTCCTCTATTCAAAATAAAAATCTGTGTGTCCTGTTGGGAAGGTGGCAATTGTTTTTTTTTTCGTGTTTCATTTATTTCAGCGGTCATTTAAGTATTGAGAATCGCATGATTGGAGCTTATGGCATTTGAATGTTCCTCCTGCATTATGTGGGATGTAAGGGTCACCTCTGTTGTCCCTGCTGACTTCATTTGTGTGATGCGCAAACAACGCCAGCTCGTTGAGGGAAGTGGGTTTCATTTGGAATTTCTTTGGATAACTGAGGACAGGGAGGCAGTTACTAAGAGGAGTACAGGATGTTAGGTCCTCCACGACCACGTGAAGAAGGTAAGTGTCTACCGTCAGAAATAGGAGAAAGGAACTGGCAGCAATTGCAGTAAAGACATGTGGTTGTTCCCCTTAACAGCAACAGATTCAACCCTCCAATTGGGCACCACCCTGCCTTTCCAATTATCTTTCCTAACTATCTGGTCCAACCTCCAACTACCTATCACATTCTCCTCATCTTCATTTCCCCACCGCAATTCCCAGCTGACTTTCAAACGACCCCACAACCACCCATTTTTCCCACAACCCACTAGGCCTCACTCCTGATGAAGTGCTCATTTTTGAAACGTCGTTTTCCTGCATTTCAGATGCTGCCCTGACCTGTTTTGATTTTACATACAGCCACACTGTTTGACGTACACACACACACACCAACTGCCAACCAGCACTCGTACACATACACACACAGACACCCACGCTCCCCAACTGTACAGACGCATACACACATGTACAGGCATGCGAACCATGGCCGATATGAACATAACAACACATAGAGTCACCCACCCCACATGCACACTCGCCGCACAGAAGACACCTACTCACGCACAAACAGACCAACATACATACAGCACATACACAAAATCAAACAGACCACCACACTTACGAAAATCATCAGCACACACATACAGACTAACGCACACACAGACACCACACACACCAAATCAACAAAAACACGCACACATACGCACACAGACCAACACAGACACCCACACACCGTATACAAAGACACACACACGTACATAAACAGACACAACCCTCAAAAAACATAAATCCCCACGGGCACGCACACATGCACAGACAAGCACACAGATATTGACACCGACACGCACACACATATTGACACAGACACACACACACGCTGAGTACGTTGGCATCGAGAGGATTGTGGTTGCACTGAGGCGCTCAGAGTGGAACACGTTGATGTGGAGAAAGGTCCGTGCTCCCTCTGCAAAGTGGAAATGATTGTCTTTGTGCAATTTTCCTGGCACACTTCCAAATCCTGTCTGGTAGCATCATTACTCCATATTCCCCAATTAAGGTTTATTCCTTGGTAAATGTTCCTTTCCCTCTCCAACTCTATGATAAATGAAACGCAGTTGTGGACACTGTCACCAAAAATGGTCTCCCACTGCGAGATCTGACACCTGCACTGGCTCATTTCCGAGCACCCAGTCCAAAATGGGCTTCCCCGCTGAAGCCTGTCCATATAGGGATCAAGGAAAAATTCCTGAACACACCTCACAAAAAACGGCTCCATCCAAATCACCTAAACTAAGAGTTCCCAGTCAATATTTGGAAAGTTGAAGTCATCCATACAACGACTCTGTTTACATGCAGTTTTCCAAAATCTACCAGTCGATCAGTTCTTCAAACTCCCTATTGGCTATTTTTGGGGGTGTGTTAGAAAACCTTCAATGAGGTGACTGCTCCCTTGCTGCTCCGAAATTTCATCCATATTAACTCAGTAGACAAACGTTCCTCAACAAACTTTGCTTCTGGAGCTGTAATGCACTCGCTGATAGCAATGCTATACAGCCTCCCCTTTCATCCCCCTCCCTGTTCTTCCTAAACGTTCTAAACCCTGGATCATCTAGCGACTATTCCTGCCCTTGTGAAACCCACGTCTCCTTTCTGGCCACAACATCATAGTCCCATGTTCTAAGTTCGACACTGATATTTTCTGACAGTCTTTGCGTTAAAGCAGACGGCACTTTAATCGATTCCTTTGTTTCATTACGTGAATAACCTTCCTGATGGATGCATTATATCCTATCACTGTACCATCTCTAACTATCCCTTCTCAGATATGTAGCACCGTTCACACCTCCTGGTAAACTCGTTTAAAGTTTTCCTGAACCAAACTAACAAAACTCCACCCACGGGAATTGTGCCCCTCCAGTTCAGGTGCAACCCGTCTTCTTGTACAGCTTGCCCAGAAGGCAGCCCAGAGATCTAAGTATCTGAAGCCCTCACCGCATCTGCCTCAGAGCCACGTGTTCAGCTGCACTCACTGACTGTACTTCACCTCACTGTCTCGAGACACAGGTCGGAAACCTGAGATCACTGCAGTACTCGCCCTGCTCTTCAGCTTCCAACCTAACACTCTGTTGGCACTTTTCAGATCCTCAATAACTTTTTTGTCGATATCATTTCGTGTCAACATGTAACACATTTTCCAGCTGCTCATACCTCTCACTTCAGAATCCAGTAAATCCAATTGGCGATCACCCGGATTCTGGCACGGCGGAGGCAAGATAACTTCTGGGAGAACGTAAGAATGTTGGAAGACTGTTCAATTTCCGTAATACACAGGAATAGTGCATAGTATAACCAAGGAAATTATTGAGAAACGGGGGAAGAAAAACTGTTTTGCAAGAAAAGCAAAGAAAGAACAATTTCAGAGAAAGAGACCCAGAGAATAGAGCAATCTTTCATCAGGCATGGAATTAATGCAGGTGGATACATAAAATCAAAAGTAGATAGAGATGGAAAAGCAGAATAAGGTACTGATACAGAGAATGGAAGATTCAGAATGAAAAGAAAGAACCAACAGCACGTTCCAAATCCCAGGACATCACAGAATGCTGAATAGACATGCTATTTCTGTTTTAAATCTCGGCAATCAGACGGCCATTTGCATAGTCTCAACTCTCAGAGTTAGCTACAATGTAATGGCTGATTTGTCCGAGTGGTAGTTATTGGTACCACAGCAGTGCGCAGAAATCTGTATGGATGCTTCCAAGACATGATTGAGTTTGGGGAAATTCATTTACCGGCTGAGGTTCATCAATGGGTCTTGGCGAAGATTGATTTGCAGATTGAGGAAAATTACTTTGAAGACTTAGTAAGTGCAAACTGCCAGACTAAGGTGAGCTTCAATCTCATTTAGTCATTCCATGCAATGTTGAAAGTAAATAGATACACGAAAAGGAAAGTCGTAGCAGAACCATCGAAAAGAATCAAGGAATGGTCTTTTTATAATTTCACAGCTTCTTTCAAGGATTAAAAGGCGTCATTCTCCGCAGATTGTCAACGAGTTTAAAAAACACAGGCTTTTTGCTGCAGTGTCCTATATCAATGTGGCCTCAACACACAACAGCCATTTTTTAATTCTGAACAATACATTGATGCCAGTTAACGTCAATCTTATTCTTGCTCGATCGATATGAAAATGTAAACATGAACCCCAGCCTCCTGGTTAAAAAGAGATGCAGACATTTCCATCACACGAATAGGACCCCCAGTAGCTTTTCATTTATTGCTAATTATTGAAGTGCAAACCAGTAGTGAGAATCACCTGCCAATTCTCTCCTCAAGGGTTGCAGATCAGTCTAAAATCACACAACTGAAAGAAATACTACCATTTAAGGAATGCGGTATGCAGCAATCTCCGCTGCTTTGCACAGTCGATTAATCTGTTAAAAAGTTGCCTTTAACACGGATCTTACTGCCCACAAGGCTCCATTCAGTCTGTCAGAATTCAACAAAGACTGTATTGTCCCACGATAAATCTGGATAGGATGAAGCATCTCATTGTTAGCTCGTGTGTCCAATACCCAGAATGCACACAACTGAATGTCCAATGTCAGTTATCTCTTGCTGTCAGTATTGTCTTTTTGCAGACAATACCTAGTCTGCACACAGCAGAGTGTGACAACGTCGACCTGTAATATAATAGAGATTTTAATCCTGCAGACATTGTGTTTCTATACAAATTACAAAAATTAGTTCTGCTGAGTATTACAAGTATCAGTCATCAGTTTAATATAGACATTGAAGTAACTTTAACAATATATAACATGAACACTGCTGAGCGTTCAAATATTAACTGTCCTTCATTGAAGGTATTGCAGTACTTACGTAATTCACACCGTTTCCAAATATCAGTCATCCCTAATTGAGTAATTGCATTACCTTCAATATTTTATCACTGTCGACAATACATAGTTTGCACAATGTTGAGTGCCGAATAGCTGCCCTTTCTCGCAGAGGGTATTATAATACTGCAGAGGTAAAAACAATGACTGCAGATGCTGGAGCCAGATGCTGCCTGAACTGCTGTGCTCTTCCAGCATCACTGATCCAGAATTATAATACTGACGTCTAGTGAGAGCGAGACATTTGGATACAAAAATAACTTCAATGTAGGAGAAAGAGGATGATTGTAGAGTCCTGTGATATGCTGCGCACCACAAGGATTGCTGCAGTGTCCACTGCCTTTTTTTTGTTTTTTTTAAAATACAAATGACTCGGATTTTATTATAGTAGCATGGTTGTTAAGTTTGCACATTACGTCAAAACTGTCGACATTGTTAACACTTTAGGAGGTTATCTCAGAGTACAACGGGCCTTGATCAGATGAGTCAATCAGGATATGCAGATGGACGATATTTTTTTATATTAAATTACTTATCGTGTGGAAACAGTTCCTTCGGCCCAACAAGTCCACACCGACTCGCCGAAGCGCAAGCCATCCATTCCCCTACATTTACCCCTTTACCTAACACTATGGGCAATTTAGCATGGCCAATTCACCTGACCTGCACATCTTTGCACTGTGGGAGGAAACCGGAGTACCCGGAGGAAACCCAAGCAGACAAGTGGAGAATGTGCAAACTCCACACAGTCAGTCGCCTGAGTAGGGAATTTGTATAAATATTAGGTGTTAACTTTTGGCAATGCAAATCAAGCAAGACTTATGTATTTAAACGGTGAGTCGAGAGGGTGTTGCTGACGTAAGAGATTTTGGTTACAAGTTCATAGTTTCCTGAAGGTGGAGTCATCGTTAGACAGTGCTGTGAAGAAGACATTTGGGACCCTTTCCTTTATTGGTCAATTCATCGGGTATTGCAGTTTCAGCTTTATTGGACAGGTTACTTTTGAATGTTCCGTTCAATTTTGGATTACCAAAAATTCCAAGCATCTCCCTGTTATCGGAAAAATGATGGCAAACTTTAATGGGAAGAGAAAATATTCACAGCATATTGCCGGGGCTGGACTGTTAGAATTACAGGGAGATAATGAATATTTCGTGCCTCTTTTCCTTGATGTTTCGAGAGTTTCGGGGTTACTTTATAGCAGTTTATAAAATCACAGGCTCGGATACGTTGAATATCCAAAATCGTTTTCCCAGGGTAGAGGCGACCAAAATTAGATGACACAGGTTAAGGGTGAGAGGGGAAAGATTCAAATGGCGCCCAAATGGCAGCTTTACGACATAGAAGGCTGTGTGCGTCTGGACTGAGCTGGCAGACGAAATGTCTGAGTCTGGTGCCGTTACAATGTTGGGAAGTTATGTTAAAAGTTACATGAATAGGAAAGGTTTCGTGGGATATGGGCAACAAGCCGGAAAATGGGATTTCATTCATTTAGGATATAAAGCCCGTGTTTTAGAAGTGAGACAGAACTGTCGTTTTCCATTGTATGCACGGATATGACTCCATGATATCGTATTATTTTCCAAAACACGCAGGTTATACACTGCTGCCTGTTGAAATAGCAGTGATCCTACGCCTTAGATACTGTGTAACCATATGCAGAACATATGATGTAAGCTGATGTGTTTCTCAATCTTCTCCGGGGAAGGAAATCAGCTGCTTGTGATTACAAACTCACTGCATTGTGCTTGTCTTTTTTAAGTTATGTCTGGATAGTTAGAGATATACAATAAATTTGGTCAAACGAGTGATGCCCACAACGACTGAATGAACAAGAAGAAGCATTTAAATTGTACTTTGAGATTATCAGTTCAGGAACAAAGGTTCGATGGCAGCCCTCCATATTTGATTTTACTTCGCTGAAACATTGCAGAGTGCTCCCACTGGTTTTCACCAGGTTAATCATGATTCATGTCTGTCTCTCCACTTACAAATCTCCTTAATCTGAGTAGATGTTTGACTGATGAGTGAAATGGTCTTTTCGCATTCACATCACGGAATAGTTCTTTATTTGCAATTATTAACAGCAATATAAATTGTGCTAACATATAAAGAGTTCCAATTCTCCAGGTAGTTCATAACGCAGAAAAAAGAAATCGGTGACCATGAGAACTTCCCTGTTTTTAGTTCTTGGATTCTTGATGACAGTGCAGCTGGGCACTGCTGATGAAGGATTGCAACCACGTATTTTCTTTTCAGGTGAGTCAATGTATCATCAAACATAGTCCAGAAGAGTTCAGAAGGTCAGGTGGTGGAGATTCATTCCCCTGAAGATCACGTTCTCGTCTGTAGTGTTTAGATTTACAAGTGTCTAGAATGAATTAGTTGATATGTTCAAAATCTGTCCGTGGGTTGGAGGCATCTCTTGGAACACCACCATTTGTTGCACCTTCCTAATGGCTCCAAAGGGCATTCAGGAATCCATCACATTTCGGTGAATGTGGAGTCACATATAAAGAAGAAAAGGAAAAAAATCAGTTACTTTCCCTGAAGGAAACGAGAGGAGTAGGTGTTTCTTACTTTCTTCACACAATTTGAATATCATCCGAACTTCATTACTTTCCATTGAGAGATTCGAAGACATGTCCTCAGAATAGTTAGTTATGGATAGTGATTCTAGTGACAGTCCTGCATGTCCACCATCGAGTCGCATGACATTTGGTGAAGCAGTGCGGTCATTTCCCATGAGTGCAGAATTTATTTTTGTTCAGAACCATTTGTGCTGGTTTCTTTTTCAATACAGTTATGTCACCACTTCATCAATTACCTCCTCGTATTTACTTTCCAGGTGTAACCGTTGGCTGCAAAACCACTGGTGGAGTATGCAGAATAGGACATTGTAAAGAAGGGGAAGTCCAGCTGGAAGAGAAATGCTTGTTACTTCTCAAGTGCTGCAAAGCTGATTAAATTGAATCGTGAAAGTGTAAATGCGAACTACCAAGGTTCATCTGAGGCTGTGGCTGAAGCCAACTGCTGTCTCTGTAATTTATTCGCTCCAGACTGTGTACACCCCCATAAAACCTTCTCCATTTCTATGGAATCGTGAATAAAACCCTCACCGCATTGCTTACATGTTGCATCAAGTGTCTTAGTATTGATTGTGCCTGGTATGCGTTTTATTGTCGCTAGTTTGGGGAGCGGAGGGGGATGAACCTCCAACAAATAGCAGTAACGCAGTCGCCTCCAAACTAGACTTCTTCAGGGCCTAACATTTTGAGTCCATAGCAAATGACCAACTAATAATGTCTCTCGAATGACCAGGTATGTAATAAGCTGTTCCTTCCATTTCCATGATCACCTTCATCTAGAATGGGCACCGTGGTAGATATACCGCTCCCTGCAAGTTTCTTTCAGATCCATTCACCATCCAGATTTGGAAATGTGTCAGAGATTCCTTCTGTTTCATCAAAATCCGAGAATTCCCTGCCAAATATGTCTCTGTGGGCCATTCCATGGCACCGGCGCAGCAGATGGTTCAAGTAGAATTTCACTCCCATACCCAAATATCCTCAAATGGAAAATGCGACAAGAAACAAATAACCGAAAGGCCAGCATTCCTCACGGACAATTAGTGAAAATAAATGAAGGATTGGTGAATTCAGCAGTGGTGTTGAAGAAAGAAAGAAAGAAGGACAGAGAGAAACAAGGAAAGAGAGAGCGAGAAATAGACAGAAAGAGGATAGAGAAAGAAAGTAAGAAAGACAGAGAAAGGGAGTGAGAAGGATAGAAAAAGGATAGAAGGAAAGAAAGAGGGAAAGAAAGAGTTAGGAAGAGCGAAGAGAAAGACAGAGAGAGGAAGGAGGTGAGAGGAATGAAGAGAGAGAGGAAGGAAGACAGAGGAAGGATGGAAGGAAGGAAGAAAGGAAAGAAAATTCCGAGTTTAGTTCTGTCAAGAAGGCTTACATTTTGGGAGATAGATGTGTTGGTGAAAGGCTCAGTATCTGCACCCGTCACTGTATTGCACCATACAACTGTAAGAAAATGATTGCAACAGCAGAATTACCCTCGCACATCCAACCAAAGAGAAAACAAACATGGAAGACGTTTACCGACTTGCATTTAACTTTTGATCAATTTGTCAATGTTGTTGAGGAGCAGTCCACTGCCACTGAACACTTCCAGTACAGAAACAAGTCATTCAGCCGAGCAAGGTCTCTCCATAGTTTCAAAGAACAATCTTGTAGACGCAGCAATGACATGCAAAATCCACACAGATATCCACCGAGGGTGGAACTGAACGTGGCTCTCTGACATTATGATGCAGCAATTCTAAACACCATGCCACCCCTGGGGGACCGCAGGACCAATGTGACTGAGGTTGTTTCATGCAGTGGGGAGTGGGTAATCGATTGGATTAACTTGAGGGGTTTAACGGGATTGATGTTGTATTCAACAAGCAAATATTGAATGTGTGCACGATGATGTAGGAAGCGTGGGATTGTATCATTCTGAATGCAAAAGGGGGCAGAGAGACAGGAAGTCTTAGCTTCTGAGTCATCATGTTGTATTTCACTCATTTAAACTATTTGAAATTGCGTGTAGAGTTGCTCACAGTGGGAATCGCACTCAAACACATCCACCAAACCAGTCACAGGGATGGATGTACACACATTGAAAACACAAGCATACTCACCTCTTGCTCAAACTACATGGCAACAGGGATATGAGAAAGCGTATGGGTACTGTTGGAATATCAATGCCAACTTTAACCATTTGGCTTACACTCTGCCTGAAGCATTGTGGGGAAGAAAACAAAAAAAAATTCAAAATATGGTCAGTACCTTATGGGAGAGAAGAATTCTGTCTTTTCTCTGTCTTTACAGTAAATGTGAAGAAAACAAATAGAAATGATAGAGCAAGAGAACCTGGGAGAATGGAATCACTTTCAGCTGTTCAACCACACATGCAGGTTCCCGCTGGATGATTGGACAGAACCAGGCATTTCAATTGCAGAATTATGATGTATTTCTGGTCTGAAACGGAATGCGAAAATCGACTGAGGTGAAAGCATATAATTGGCAACACATTTATAAACTCACTGCAAGAACATTTCCCTACAGATTTTAAAAAATACAATGTGTTTGTGACCCTTGGAAGAGACTCATTATATTATGCGTGGAACAGCTGGGGGATGTAACTGGAGAATTGATTTCAGGGAGCAGGCAGAGAATTTACTCCAATATTTTATATAGTTTCTTTCAGCGGGAGTCACGAAGTATTTAATCGAACTTAAAAGATAAAACATAGAACAGTTCATAGAACATAGAACAAAACATGCTATTCGGCCCTCGATGTTGTGATGACCTATCAAATTAACCTGATGCCCATCGAACATACACCAATCCATTGTTGTCCGCATGTATGTCCAATGCCCATTAAAATGTCCTGAATATCAGGGGATCGATTACAATTGCAGGCTGGCCATACCACGGCACTACTACTCTCTGAGTAAAGAAACAACTCATTGTATCTGACATAAATCTGTCACCCCTCAATCTTAAACTACGTCCCTGTGTAAGCCTTCACCATGCGAGGAAAAACGCCTTCCCTGTCCACCCTACCTAACCCTTGGATTATGTTATACGTCTTGATGAATTCACTTCTCAACCTTCTCCTCTCCAATGCAAGTAGCTTCAGTTCCCTCAGCCTTTACACGTAAAACCTTCCTTCCATTCCAGGCAACACTTTCGTAAATCTCCTCTAAACGCTTTCCAAAGCTTCGTCGTCCATCTTATAAGGCGGTGAACAGAACTGTACACAGTACTCCATGTGCGGCATTACCAGTGTCTTGTGTACTTGAAGCATGACTTGCTTGTTCGGAAAGTAGTCACACAGTAATGAACGTATAGTAACACACCGTATGCTTTCTTGACAACACTATGAGAGCTGAAAATGTGTTTTTGGCTAAAGCGCAGCAGGTCAGGCAACATCCAAGTAAAAGGAAAATCAAGGAACACTATCAGTCTAGATGGAAAATTTCAAGGATTTACGCACCTGGACAATGTTATATCTCTGTTCATCTGCACTGCAAAGAGTTTTACTATTAATCCAGTAGTCAAATTCATGTTACGTCTTCGGATGTGAACTACCTCACAATTTTCCACATGAAACTTCATTTGCCAGTTCTCAGCCCAACTCTGCATCTTCTCTGCTGAGATATTTGGATCATTGATAGTCACAGGTGAGATGATGAATGAGTGGACTTTGGCGAAAGTGGTGCCACTGTTTAAAAAGAGTGGCAAGGACAAGCTAGGGAACTGTAGACGAGTGAGACCGACCTCGGTAGTGGGCAAGTTGTTGGAGGGAATCGTGAGAGAAAGGATGTACATGTATTTGAAAAGGCAAGGACTGATTACGGACAGCCAACATGGCTTTGGGCGTGGGAAGTCATGTCTCACTTAATTGAGTTTTTGAAGAAGTAGCAAAGAGGATTAATGAGGACAGAGTGGTAGGCGTGATCTATATGGAATTCAGTAAGGCGTTTGACAATGTTCCCAATGGGAGACTCATTAACAAAGTTTGATCTCGTGAAATGCAGGGAAAACTTGCCATTTGGATACAGAATTGGCTCAAAGGTAGAAGAGAGAGGTTGGTGGTGGATGGTTTTTTTGTTCTGACTGGAGACCTGTGACCAGTGGTGTGCCAAAATTATCAGTGCTGCGTCCTCTATTTTGTTTTGTCATTTACACAAACAATTCGAAAGAGAACCTAAGAGGTACAGTTACTGAGTTTGCAGATGACATCAAAATTGGAGGTGTAGTGGATAGCGAAGACGGTTACCTCAGATTACAACAGTACCTTGACCTGATGGTCCAATGGGCTGAGAAGTGGCTGATGGAGTTTAATTCAGATAAATGCGAGGTGCTGCATTATGTGAAAGCAAATCATAGCAGGCCTTATACACATAATGGTAATGTCCTACGAAGTGTTTCTGAACACAGACACCTTGAAATGCAGGTTCATAGTTCCACCAAAGTGGTAGATAGAATAGTGAAGAAGGCGTTTGGTATGCTTTCTTGTATTGATCAGAGAATTGAGTACAGGATTTGGGAAGTCATTTTGCCGCTGTACAGGACATTGGTTAGGCCACTGTTGGAATATTGCGTGCAATTCGGGTCTCTGTCCTATTGGAAAGATGTTGTGGGACTTGAAAGGGTTCAGAAAAAAATTAACAGGATGTTGTCAGGGTTGTAGAATTTGAGCAATGGGGAGAGGCTGAACAGGCTGGGGTTGTTTTCCCTGAAGTATCGGAGGCTGAGGGGTGACCTTATAGTGATTTACACAACTATGAGGGGCATGAATATTATAAGTATGCAAAGTCTTTTCCCTGGATTCGGGGAGTCCAGAACTAGAGGGCATCGGTTTAGCGTGAGAGGGGAAAGATATAAAAGAGACCTCAGATGCCACTTTATTTCACACAGAGGGTGGTACGGGTATGGAATGAGCTGTCAGAAGAAATGGTGGAGGCTGGTACATCTGCAACACTTAAAAGGCATTTGGATTGGTATATGAATATGAAGGGTTTCGAGAGATTTGGGCTGGCTGCTGGCACGTGAGTCGAGATTGGGTTGTGATCTCTGCTCGGCATGGACGGGGAGGTCCGCAGGGTCTGTTTCCATGCTGCACATCTCTATTACTCTGTGACTCTGTAACCCGTAACATCCAACGGCACTGTTCACTACTCTGCCTACCTGTGTGTCATCGGCAAGTTTACGAAAGCATTCTTCTACGCCACATACTTTACAAAGATGACAGACTGAAGATAGCCAAATACAGATCCTTACAGCACACCACTGAAAACTGATCTTCAGGATGAACATTTTCAATCAATCACCACCCGCTGATTTCTTTCAGCTGAACAATTTCTGATCCAAACCGTTATATCACCTTCAAATTCGAAACGCTGCATTTCGTGCAATAGCCTACCGTGTGAAAGCATACTAATGCCTGGCTGAAGTTTATATGCACACATCAGCCGCTTTGCCTTCATTCACCTGTTATGTCATCTTCTCGAAGAAATCAGTAAGGTGATTGAGGTATGACCAACCTTTCTCAAAACCGTGTTGACGATCCATAATCAAATTACTCCTTTCCAGATAATCCAAATATTATCTCTTATAACATTTTCCAGCACCTTACCCAGAACTGAAGCAAGTCTCTCTGACCTATAATAATTAAGGTTAAGCCGATTCCCCATCTAAAAGACGGGTACAGCATTTGCTGTCCTCCACACTTCAGACACTCCTACTGTCGACAACGAACCATAAAGATCAAAGCTAAAGTCCCTGCAATCTCCTCCCTGGCTTCCGAGAGAATCCAAGCATTAATCCCATACAGCCCAGCGGGCTTCTCTATTTTCAGAATTCTCAAAATTGCTGAAACCTCCTCTTTGTCAAATACACTATCATCTAATCTAGAACCATACATATATGTATTGTTACTAGCATTGCCGTTTTCAAAGGTGAATACTGGCAAAAAGTCTTCATTAAGCTCCTCCCCTATGTACTTCATTTCCACGCAAAACTTCCCACTGCTATCTTTGATTGGCCTAATCTTCCCGTAGTCATTCTTTAATTCCTGATATTCCTATCCAACGCTTGGAACTTTCCTTGATCTTATCCAGCAGCAATTTCTCATATCCACTCCTGGCTCTTTTTAGCTCTCTCTGTGCATCATTTTTGGCTAATGTATATCTCTGAAGCCACCTATTTGAGGCTACACACGTTATCCTCACGTCAGCCATCTTCTACCTCCTGACAAGAGCTTCAGCTTCTTTAGTATGCCATGGTTGATAGGTATTTACTTATCAAGGACCCGCTATAGCAACTCCTTGAACAAGCTCAGAGTTCACGTGCGTCCATTCCTGCAGTTTCCTTCCCCATTCTATGCTTGTTCAATTTTACCTAATCGCATCATAATTGTCTTTCTGTCAATTATCCCTCTTTCCCTGCTGTACATACCCATCCCTGCACATTGTTAATCACAATCGCCAAAGTCCTCCCTGTAATCCAACTCTAACACCAGGCCGAGTTCATTCCCCGTCCCAAATCCAGTATGGCATCGCCCTTTGTTGGCCTGTCTTCATACAGTGTCAGAAAACTCTCCAGCACACATTGAGCAGAAACTTGCACATCTACAATACTTGAACTGTATTATTCCCAGTATATATTGGCGAAGTTTATGTCCCCATACCAACTACTCATTTACTCTCGCTCCTATCGAGAATCATCTTTGATATCCTTTTTTCTCCATCATTGGAATAATTCACATTATCGATAAACTCCCGATAGTGTGACTTTCCCTTTCCTGTTGCTGACCTGAGCGCAAACTATCTCAGTACTCAAACGTTATCTCAGCTGCTGTAATACTACACTTGATTAACAATGCCAACCCCTCCACATCAGCCCCAACCCCTTTTATTATCTTCTCTGTTCTTACTGAAACATCTACATCGCGGAATCTGCAACAAACATTCCAGTCCCTCCTCTAGATACATCTCTGAAGTGGCCACAACATCGAAATCCCAGTTACAAACCAGGCTGCAAGTTCACTCATCATATTCTGGATTGTCCTGGCATTGATGTACACACATTTCAATTCAAAATCCTGCTGACAAGTGCCCTATAGCGACCTCGTAATCCTATCCCTGACATCTTTACACTCAACTTCCTGTACATTGGAACTACAGTTCATGTTGTCATCTGCCTGATGCATTAGTTTAAAACACCTCCCCCGAAAACCATTAACAATTCTGACCCCAGCCCTAGGATATTGGTACCTCTTCGGCTCATTCGACGACCATCCTGTTTTAGAGGAGCCACCTTCCCCAGATAGAGCTCAAGTTATCGACGAATCCAAACACCTCTCTTCTATACTATTCCTGCAGCCACATCTTTAGCTCCATTCTTTTCCTTATCTTCGCTTCACCCGCAAGTGTGACGACCAACAAAACAGAGATAAAATCTCTGTTGTTCCATCTCGAAGTTTCCACCCTACTTACCCCAATTTCTGCCTGAGATACACATCTATCTTCCTACCTTCTTCAAGTGGTTGTGGAGGAACTAACTTCCTGTAACTCCTCTCAGTAACCGCCTCCCTGTCCTCAGTTATCCAAAGAAAATCCAGTTGAAACTTCAGTTCCCTCAATGAGCTGGAGTTGTTTGGAAAATCACACAAATGTAGTCAGCAGGAACAATAGATGTGACCCTTGCCTCCCACATAATGCTGGCGGAACATTCAACTGCCATAACCTCCAATCATACGATTCTGAATACTCAAACAGACTGCTGAAATAAATGAAACACGAAAATATAACACTTGCCACCTTCCCAACAGACACACAGATATTTTATTTTGATTAGAGGAGGAGGATAGATGGGAGACAGTACCCAAATAGTCTTTTGGCAAAAGCAACAGCCCAAATATGTAACCTCGCGAACTCTCTGACAGATGTCAGGATATCAAGAACAGGTGACCTAAAGTGAATTAACTTAGACTGTATACAGACTTATCCCGACCAGCTCCACTGCTTCCTGGTGACCTTACAGCATCTCCGACACACTCCAGAAACTCTCATATGAGAGGTACGGTAACACGAAGTAAGTTCTTGCATTATCTCTAACAAAAGTAACAGTGTACACGTTTCCATTGCAATTATATCCCAGCAACTCTGAGTGAAATAATTCTGAAAGAGTTGAGACGAATTTTTATGCACATTCTGTAACTTTAACATAATCTGACATTTTAGAAATGACTGAAAAGTCCTAAATCAGATCAGAAGAGTGTGGCATTGTATCACTTAAAACAGAAGAGGGACAGACAGAGGAAGAGGGTTGGATAGAGGTTTTTGACCCCCGTTTCAATGATTCACCCCCAACACAAAAGATTTCTTGTTGTAAACAGATGCAGAGGCAGAGATACAATTAGACATATACACACTAACGCAAGAACAATGAAAGAAAGATATGCCCATAGGAGTACGGAGAGGCTCATATACACACAGAAACAGATCAACACGGGCACAAATAGGTAGACATACACTTGGGCGTAGAAACACATATGGTGTTATTGAGTTATACAGAATTTTTGAAAACAGATCTATCGGCCCATACAGTCCATTCTCACGATGATCCCAAACTAAACTATTCCCACCTGCCTGCACTTGGCCCATATTTATTTCCAAACTTCATCTTAATTATTGCACTTAATCAAATGTCTATGAAACGTTGTAACTTCACCCACATCCATCACTTCCTCAAGATGTTCATTCCATTCTCGAGACACATGCTGTTTAACAAAATGCACTTCATGTGTCCTGATATGGTTACCCGACAACTCTGTGGGAAGCTCGGGAAGGGATTATTGGGCACCTTGCCAACATATCTTTACCATAAGTAGCCACAGTTGAGGTACAGGAAGACATGAGGGTGGCTAACGTGACGCCATTATTAAACAACCTGGGAAGGAAAAGCCAGGGAAGTATTGACTATTGACAGTAACATTTGTGGTGGGCAAGCTGCTGCAGGGAACCCTGAGTATAAGATTTGCATGTATTTGTCAGTACACGGTCTGATTAGGGACAGTCAAGCTGGTTGTGAGCGAAGGAAATTACATTTCATTAACTTGATTATTTTGGAAGAAGTAGAGAAGAGGATTGATGAGTGCAGAGCAGGGGTCGTGACTTCAGTAAAACTATCGATAATTTTACTCATGGTAGACTGTTTAGTAAGTTTAAAGCTCATGGAAAATAGGAAGAAAATGTCAGTCAGATTTAGATTGAAATGAGAAGACAGATGGTGGTCGACGAAGGTTGCTTTTCAGCCTGTCGGCCGAACACCAGTGCCATGTCGCAAGCACCAGTGCTGGGTCCACTGCTGTTCATCATTTCCCTAAATGATTCGAGTGTGAACATAGGACGTATGGTTTATACGTTTACAGATGACACCAAAATTGGATGTGTCCAGGGCAGAGAAGAAGGTTTTCTCAGAATATAACGGGATCTCGATGAGATGGGCTAATGAGCTGAAGTGTGGCGGATGGAGTTTAATTCAGATAAAGGTGAGGTGCTACATTTTCGAAAGTAAAATCAGAGTGAGACTTATACACAAAAAGATGATGTTCCCAAACAGAAAAGCAGTTTCGAGAGTAAAATGGCCTCTGGCAGCTCCGAGCCACATATGCTACTCCTTCACTGCAACACTCAGCGGTCTTACAGAGTCAGAGGAAGTCCTAATTCAGCCAGTCAGTACCACTACGATGATATAGGCTGAGCCCATTCTGCTCCCCTAAAGAGTTACATAGGAATACAATGAAGAACTCATTGCATCATAGAGATATACATTACAGAACAGATCTTTTACTCCTACTTACCAGATGTCCTAATTTAATTTAGTTTCAATGTCAGCTTTTGGCCCATTTCCCTAGAAACTATTCCTTTCTATATACCGATTGAGATGTCTTTTTAAGTACAAGCCTCCACCACTATCTCAGGCGACTGAGATACACGCATCATCGTCTATGTGAAAACTTTGCCCCTTGGATCCTATTTAAATTTTCCCCCTCTCCCTAAATCTATCCCTACTAGTTGTGGACTCCCAACCTCAGGGAAAAGACCTTTCTATTTCACCTATCCATGTGCAACATGATTTTATGAACCTCGATATGATCACCCCTCAAAGACAATAGTTTATTTTAATGTGTTGCGACTGTGAAAATGTTTCAAAACAGCATCAAGAGCCAAAAAGAAATTAATGATTAAGATTATCTGAACTGGTTGTGTTGTTCAAGGGGCATATGTTAATGAGAAAGAGAGGAAATCTGCTCTCCTCCTCAATATGTGTCTGGTGAAAACTGAGCGCGTGACTGAGACTGCAAAATAGATGTCTCGCTGAATCTGTAAGAACGCATTTTTGACCATGCAGCGTTGTATTCAAAAGTTAGTCTACGTTCTGTGCTCATCTTTTAACCTCTGAGGGATCAGGATCATTGACAGTGCAACCTCACCTCTGACAACAAATGATCATAATGGAGTACTTCTGAGCTCAGAAAAACCTCGACAACCATCGACAATGCACAGTAGGAGGCAATACTGCCTTTCTACGATGGTACACAGGAACAGGGGAGCCCTGGTTAGCTATCGTGAAATACAGAGAAGGGATAATTATAGATTTTCAGTTTGGATAGCTAAAACCAATTTCAGGTCATCAACAAATTACCATCAAGTTTAATGATTTGAATGAAGGACCTGAATGGACTGGCGCTTAGTTTGCTCATACACCATGATAGTCGTTCAATAAAATGTCAATTGGAGACATAGTTTCTGCAATGGGATACAGACAGGGAAGGGAACTGAGAAAATCATTTGCAAAAAGTGAAATAGCGCAATGTGAGTAAAGCAAACTTTGTGCTTTGGAGGAAACATAAAACAACTATAAATTATGTAATTGAAGACAGAATGCAAATTTCTGTGCCCTGGCACACAAATCACATCAATGGTATAGGGTACGATTGTAACGATTTTTTTTACTGCATCTGTTCAGGCCATTACTGTGACCATACCTAATGTACTGTGTGCGGTTGCAATTCGCTGAAGTGAACAACCAATGACTTTGGAAAGTTTTCAAAGATTTTACTCTTTACTCAATCTTAGGACGAAGGTATTATGATATGCACAATTAGTCGTTTAGGCCTGAGAATGAGAAACATTCTTCATGTCCATATAACGTTTTGAGCTAGTGAATACCTGCTGAATATTTTATCTTGTATGGGAGAATAAAACCGAGGAAGTCATTTAAGAATAAGCCGCATTCATTAATATACAAACATTGTAAAGGCATTAAAAGTCGCATTTTAAAATTATACTGGCACATTTGAACACCTATTCAAATCTAATGGGACTACTTGTTACGAAAGAAATGACGTTGTGTACGACAGCAACAATGATGTCCCTACGTGGAACATGGAATGTAATGAATTCATACAGTTCTACCATTGTTCGAAGAGACCTCATTTGGTCCACTTTGGGGCTGGATAATGTTTTTGTGAGATTCAACTCAGAGAGCAGAAGGTGCAATCTTCTTGGGAAGGAATAGCCTATTGTTCCCTCCCTCTCGCCGTAGTCCTCCTCCCAGTAATATCTGTGAGCTGAAAACTCCTCAGTCATCTTTACCACTCATGCCGGATTTCTTACACAGATTCATTGGAATCTGCCCACTTACTCAAGGAAAGGGAATTCAGCCCAATCCAACTGTTCTGGGAAGTAATCCCATAGACAGCAGCTTGTAAGAGCAGAATAACTTCATGTGTTGAATGATAACCCGAATGATAGATCAGTGAGCCTGATAACATTGGTGCATAAGTTGTTGGACAGAATTGACTGTGATGGGGATTTACACGCATTTTTAAATGCAACGACAGATTGGGAATTCTCATCATGGCTTTGTGTCGGAGAAATCAAGTCTAACAAACTCGATTGCCTTTTGAAGAGGTGAAAAAGAAGATTGATGAAGGCAGTGTGTGAGGCGTTATTCATGTAGACTTCAGTTCGGTGTTCGATAGGATCCTATCTGGCAGACACGTTAGTAATGCTAGATTTAAAATGGATCCAAGCTGAGCTGGCCATTTGACTACCAAGTTCGTTTGAAGATAGGAGATAGTGGTTCGCACAGGATTGCTTTCCACATTGGAAACCTGTGAGCAGTGGTGTACCACAGGTGCTGAGTTCACTTCTTTTTGTCATTTATACAAATGATTTGAATGTGAACATTTGCCTGTTTAGTATGTTTGCAGGTGAAATAAAATTCGAACAACAGTGAGCCAGGAATGTTTTCCTCCGAGTAGCATGAGACTTTGATCAGCTGGGTCAATAAGCTAAGAAGTGACAAATCGTGTTTAATTTAGACAAACGTGAAGTGTTGCATTTTGGGAAGTTAAAACAGGGCAGATCTTGCACAATTTATGGTTGGGCCCTGGGGAGTGTTGGAGAACAAAAGGGTGCTGGGTCATTATTCCTGGAACGTGGAGTCACAGTAGACAGGATCGTGAAGAAGGCTTTTGATATATTTGACTTCATTTGTCAGCGCATTGAGTATGCAAGATGGGAGATGATGTTGCGACTGTGCAGAATGTTGGTTTGGCACATTTAGAATAATGTGTTTAATTTGGTTCTCACTGCTATCGAAAAGATGTTGTTAAACTTGACAAAGTGCAGAAAAGATTTACAAGCAAATTGCTAGAAAAGGAGTGATTGACTCCCAGGAAGACGCTGCGCAGCTGGGCTTTTTGTTTCACATTGGAGCATCAGAGGCCAGGGCGTCACATTGTAGTGGCTTATAAAATCATGCGGGGGCTATATAGCCTGAATAGCCAAGGTATTTTTCCCAGGATAGTGGAGCCCAAAGCAAAAGAAAAAATATTCAAGGCGAGAGGACAAAGATAGTAAAGGGACAGAATTTTCATCAGAGTGTGGTGTGTGTGTGTGTGTGTGTGGAACTCACTAACAGAGAAGGTGATGGAGGATGGTAACGTTACAAATTAAAAAGGCACTAAGATGTTCATATTAATAGGATGGAGTTGGAGGAATATGGGTCCAATTCTGTCCAATGGGACGTGATTTGATTGGGATGACTGGTCAATGTGGACGAGGTTCCGTGCTGTATCATTCTGTAAGTGAGTTGAGGAGAAAAACTGTAAGGACCTTTTGAGCGGGAATTCTCTTCCTCAGATGTTTGTGGTGCCTCTCTGTTTACATTTCTTCAATGTGCTTTTTAAGTAATTGACAGAGAGGTGAGTCAGTGATAATGAGACACAGGCAGGAAAGTGAGGCCGAGACCACAACCTGATCACCCATAAACTAACTGATTAGTGGAGATGTTTTGAAATGGCCAGTGACACACTCCTGCTCCTCATTCCCATGTAACTATGTTCCATTCAGCCCCTCAAATCTGCTAGACAGGAGCAGTTGGAGGTGACGTTCTCCATAACACAGTGCACAGAAATAAGGAAGTTCATTCAGTGACCTTTCAGTGATCTATCTCTCCTGACTCTGTCGAATAGATCATTCCTGTCATTCGTTGCCCTCCCTTTGAAGAAATCACTCCCTGCTCCTACACCTTCTGCCTAGCACTGCTGCCTCACATCGCCAAAGTTCCTGAGTCGGTTCAATTCCCGCCTCAGGCAACTGTCTGTGTAGAGATTGCACATTCTCAACGTGTCTGCGTGGATTTCCTCGGGGTGCTCCGGATTCCTCCCACAGCCCAAAAATGTGCAGGTTAGGTGAATTGCTAAATTGCCCAAAGAATTAGGTGAAGGGGTAAATGTAGGGCAATGGGTCTTGGTTGCTTGCTCTTTGGAGAGTCGGTGTGGACCTGTTGGGCAGAAGGGCCTGTTTCGACACTGTAATTAACCTGTACCATGGTCTATTGATGGAGAGCATTCAATCCTGTGTTGTTAAAGTGTCGCTAACACTCATGTGGAGGCACTGCCAGACGCTGCACATTTCCACTGAAACTGAATGAGTTCATTCAGTTCCTCAGTTTGGCTTCACAAGGATGTGGAGAAGCCCGTTAGCTCATCAAAACTATGGGGGAAGAAGAGGGCTAACCAATTCAGTCCCTCTCACCTGTTACACAGGATGACAGGAAGTCTGCTCCCTTTAACCCGTCACTTACACAGGATCATTAAGAGGGCGTTTCAAACACGAAACATTTACAAAGGAACAAGAAGAGGTCATTCAGCTCCTCAATACACTAACACAGGAACAAGAAGTCGTCAGAAATGCTTCAACTTCAGAAACAAATGGAGCTGGAACTGCGCTGATGGGCTGTTCCCTGTTGTTCCTCATGCCTTCGTTACTCATAGTTCATACACGTTACTTCATCGTCATTTTCTGACACGGGAAATGAAGCTGTTTTGTTAACCAGTCTGAGAAGCACCTTCCATCGCTGAGAGAGCAGAACCATGTGTTCTCTGGAGGTGACAAGTTGGTGGGGAACGGCGCACTGTTTCAGAATTAAAGCAATATGTTTAATGACTGAGTTGCAAACAATGCAATGTTGAGTACAGTGTCACATAGTTACTGTGCAATAAAATGTCATTGAGAGCCTGCATCTCTCTGTCAATCGATCTGAGATCTCTGTACATGCATGTAAACTAATGGGAATCAAACATACTGCGGACATTATGGAACTTCTCATCTTCTATGGCTGTTTGGGACATAGTGAGTGTGTTCATAGATATCAAGTTTCAACTTCTTACTCTCTCCCAGCGCTAAAGATTAAACACAAAGCTACTTCATTGTCTTCTCACGCTAACATCACACCAGGGTTTAGTCTGGTGAAACTCCTTTGCACTCTCTCGTTGACATTGAGATCATTATTTACATAGCAGACAAAATCTGTACACAATATTCCAAATACTCCCTCAACGAAACACTACTACTGACTAAGACATATTTACTGATTCCTTAATCATTTTGCATGACGGACCTCATATCATTTACAGTTATAATTACATCAGGCCCTGCATGAATTCTGCTACTGAATTATGACCAAGGTCCTTTTTAACAACAGCACTTCGCAAGATCTCCCTGTTGAATAAACATAAATTTGAATCATTCTGTATGTTGTTCAAATCCGATTTTTTTAGATACCTTGTATTCTTCAAGCACTGCTCATTCTGATACCCCACAGTCCTTCCATCCAGAGGAAAGAAAATACTGTCTTAATTTGTCCATTACGCAGTTTTTATCCACGTGGTATGTATTCCATTCCTACCTACCCATGGAGGCTAACGTTCTCCACTCACCCGCATTCAACCATGTCAAATTTCTTCTCAAAATTCAAATACTTCACTCCCACCTGGTCTCCATTGTCGACCTCTCGACGGACATTCTCTCCAAAACTGCAAGAGGTTTATTAAAGATCGTTTCCCTTTGCTGAATTTCGGCCGACTCTACCAAATCATATCATTGTTTTCGAAGTGTCTAGTTATCACATTCCTTATGAGAAGTTCCAATATTTTTCTCACAGTTGACATGAGACTGTTTCGTTTTTCGTATTCCCTTTTTGTCCTGTTTAAAATATTTACTTTCACATGACCTGCTTTCCAGCCTGCATGTTCCTTTCCAGAAACTAACCAACTTTGAAGAATACTCAGCAATTCCTTTACTGTCTCTCTTGCGACCTCCTCAATACTCTAGGAGAAAGCTCATCTGATGCAGCAACTCATCAAGATTCAATTCAATAAACTTTTCAAAAAATTATGCTTTATTAATTCTAATTTCCAGCAGTTCCTCATTTTCACCACTCTACCTGTTCCCCAGCATTTCTGGAAGTTAATTTCTGTACATTTCTTGGGGGAGATCATTCCTCTAAGTGTGCAGTGGCTTCTGTCAACTACTGATGTATCAGTGAACTGCACACTGGAGATGATGGATATGTCAACCAGTCCTGCCTGGAAAGTTCCAGAATCAATCCAGTTCACTTAATGCTGAATGTCAGCACAGTCCTGTCCCTGCTGGAAGGCTATAGGTTGTACTGAATGAGGAGACACAGATCAGTGCCCACCTCGTTTTTGGAACAAGCTGTTTTCACATTTAAATGGATTCAGCTTTGTAAAAGGTCACTGGAAATCTCAGGGAGTATAGTGCAATGACTTTCTCCTCCTTGTATCCAGACCTTCCCTTCTGTGCAGTCTCTGCTCAATTGTTTACCATGGACCCAGACACACTGTCAATGCAGTACCCATATCTCGTCAGGAGAGTGGTCACCAGACTTTCGGATAACCTTGAGTGAACACAGCTGATAACACAATCCCGAAGAAAACATCTACTGCGCCTCCACTGATTTTCCAATGACAAGAGCAAGTCGATTTCCCACACAAACCATGCACCAATTCAGTGTTGAAAATGCCTCAGTTTTACTGCTGGCTGAGAAAGTCGTTACATTTCTGCACAGTCCCATAGTAACAGTTCCTCCCACCAAAGATGTAGTTGACAATTCACATTACCTTCTCTGCATCTCAGCAAATATAATGGCAGCACCAGTTTCCCCAATGATTTGATCAAAATACCCAGAGAAGAGAGACAGAGGAAACAAAACTCACTTCAAGCAGGACATTCCTAAATGGGCGAGAACACGAGAAAATCAGAAAAGTTAGAATAAACTCCCGTTTTGTTTTACTTCCAATTCGTCATTAGGATTCCATTTGCCCCTTTTCCTTTCTTTCTCCCCCTTCTTTTTCTGGGCATTTCTCCATCCATTCAATTCAAACCATCACCCGACTACCCCGTCCCCCCACCTCAAGCCCAACCATCCCTGACACCAAAACATATAACATTATTTCCCAGTTGCTTTCTGTTCTGATGTGAGGTATATTTTCTGAACTCGAAATTCATCTTGTTTTTTTATCTCCCGACAGTGGCTCCATGCTTGCAGAGATTCCCCATTACTTTCAGATACTGGAGAATTTAATTTCAGAGATCCAGCATTCACAACTTTTTGGTTTATTTCGCCTTTAATATTTTTGTTTGACGGTTTGTCGTCATCACAAGCAAGGGCAGCATTTGCATGCATCAATAATTGCCCATGATTGCGAGGGCATTTTGAAGACAATATGGAGCCAAACATATTGTTGTGGGTCTGAAGTCAGAATTCGTCCAGACCGGGTATTCATGTTAAGTTTCTTTACCAATGGCTATCAGTGAAAAAATAAAATAAATCCTGATGCTTTATCGTTTCCATGAGTGAAATTAGGTTTCATTCGAATATTTGCCATTCGAATTTAAGTGGTCGGACAAGAACACGAACCATAAAGTCTGGAGTTAACAGAAGGGAAGATGACAGCTAATTCAGCAGTAGCACTGAGTCTGAACAGGAGAATTGTGAGATTATAGTTGTGGAAGTAGGCGGGTTTGATGTCAGAGAGAATACACTGATATAAAACAGTACAGAGTGAAAGGCAGACGCAAGGCTCTGAACAATTCTGTTCTTTCTTAGATGATTATGACTGAGGAGTGTTACATCATGGAAATGAAGTGGACTTTG
Organism: Hemiscyllium ocellatum; assembly: GCF_020745735.1. Lineage (NCBI taxonomy): Eukaryota > Metazoa > Chordata > Chondrichthyes > Orectolobiformes > Hemiscylliidae > Hemiscyllium > Hemiscyllium ocellatum. The sequence continues at coordinate 13,432,252 of NC_083449.1, forward strand.
TGACTGAAACTGAAGATTGCAGTTTATGTCTTTGCTAAATATACATAACAGAAATCACAATAACATTCACCTCAGTTCATAGATTTGGCAAGAACGCTGGGAAGAGAATTTCTCTCCCCTATAATCGCCCATCTACCTGTATCTCCGCGCTCCTGTTGACAAATCGTGGTGCAATTCCTCTTACTTGCAATGCTCACGATAAAATCTTTTCCTCTCCGTAACTCCTGCTCCAGATGAGGGCCATGTTACAGTCCAGATTACTGTCAGTACAGCTCCCGTACCACACCCAGGGTTAGCTCACTCTAATCCTCTGTTCTCACTAAATTCCTCGATGCACAAGACGACTTCAAGGAAAGTAACCAGTTACTTTCCAATAACAGAACATGATAACGTTTGCAACAGGAAAAGCAGTAGGCTTTTCTGTCTGTCAAACCTGCCCTGTCATTATTTAAGAATATGGCTGATCTACTTCAAGGTTCAACTCCACTTTCCTGCCAATGCCTGGCATTCCCCAACTCACCAATATGTCAAAAACCTGTATACCCTATCTGTAAAAACTTTCAGTGATTTAACTGCCACAATTCTTTGTGTAAGGGAATTCCAGACATTCACTAACTTCTGATAGAAAACGTTTCTCTGCATCACAATGTTAATTCAACATCGCGTATTCTATATCAATGTCCCTGAATTTGAGACTCTGTTTCGGGGGTAGAACTGCATTCGCAACATCTACTTTCGCAAGACCCCTCTGTGTTTTGTACATTTCAGTATTATTACCCCTCGTTCACTTCAAGTACAACGAATAAATGCCGAAACATTTGAGATGTACCAGATAAATTAACACTTTCATTCCAAGAATAAACCTAATGACTCAATCAAGGTACTTGCTGCACCAGCGTGCTAACTTTATGATTCTTATGCAGGAACACCCCAATCCCGTAGTACTGCAATTCGTTTTGGGGTCTTCTGCATTCACTAACGGCCTGCCATTTTGCTCTCATGGTCAACATGCACGACCTCATACTTATTTTATCCCATAAGCTTCACTGGGCAAGTATTCGACTCTCACTGACATTATAGATATAACCTTTCAGATTTCTTACATCCTTAGTACCATGTGGTCACTCTGTAACTACTTAGTCCAAACCCTTGTGTCAGCTGCTGCTGAAATGTATACCATTGGTCTTCTCAGTTTAAAAGAAACATTGTTCCTCTTGTTAGATACAGTTCAAGAACTTCCGTCCGATTTCCATCCTGATTATTTTCTTGAATATATGTTCCTGGAGTCTGTCGGAGATGTTCCGAGGTCACCAGAGAGCAGCAGATAAAGTCAGGATATGTGAGTATACTGTATAATTTACTAACATTTGGTCTGGTCTTCTTTAGTTCCTGGAGTCTGTCGGAGATTATACAATGTCACCTGGGAGCAGCTGATTCTCTCGTGATACGTGAGTATTCCGTAGAAATTGCTTCCTTTTAGGTTCGGTGATCGCTATTTGCTGGCGTCGTTCAGAGACTGCACAAGGTTACAGATTTGGGCAGCTTCTTTAATCGAAACTCTACTCGGGTAGTATCACACACCTTTCCTCCACCTCAAAACGAAATAAACGTTCTGTGCGTCAGTTGGGAAGGTGGCGTGTCTTTTCATTCGTTTTTTATTTTTTTTTCAGCGGTCTATTTGGGAATTTAGATCAGTGGGATTGGAAGTTCTGGAAGTTGAATGTTCCTTTTGCAGTACGTGGGATGTAATGGTCGCCTATATTGTCTCTGCTGACTTCATTTGTGGGACGTCCAAAAAACTACAGCTCAATGAGGGAGCTAGATTGAGAGTTCAATGTAGATTGGATCATTCGGGAGTCTGAGGCAATTATTGAGATGAGTTAAAAGGAGATAGTTAATCCACATCCACGCGAATGAATTAGAGGGGTCAGGAGTAGGAAAGGGATTTGGCAGCAAGTGCAGAAATCACCTGTGGTGGTTCCCCTCAACAAGGATAGTTTGTTGATACTGTGGGTCTAGGTATCTTACCAAGGGTAAGCAATGGGCCACAGGCATCTGCCACAGAGTCTGTCTTTGCTGCTCAGACGGGAAGGGGAAGAGGAATGGAGCTTGAGTCATTGGGGTCTGCATAGTTAGGGGGACTGTGGGAATGATGGAGACTCATGTTCTGTTTATTGCCTCCCCGGTGCCAGGGTTTGTGATGTCTCTGATCCTGTTTTTGGGATCCTTGCGGAGGAGAGGAAGCAGGCCCAAGTCGTGGTACATATTTACAACTCCGATGTAGGTCGGAAGAAAGGTGGGAATCGCAGGCAGAAATACAGGAAGCTAGTGTGGAACCTTAGAGCTAGAACAGACAGAGGTGTTATCTCTGGTTTGTTGCCCTTATCACCTGCCAGTGAAGAGTGGAACGGGGTGAGAGCAGAGCTGAACATGTGGAAGCAGGAATGGTGAAGAACAGAGGGACTTTTTATTCTTGCATAATTGGAGCTCTGTCTGGAAAAAGTGGCACCTCTACAAACAAAGTGGACTTCACATGGACCAGAGTTTACACATATATTGCAAGTAGGGGGTTGAGTTGGTAATGTTCTTCGGGGGAGGGAGTTAAACTAATGCAGCAGGGAGATCGAAATCTGAAATGTAGCTCCAGTGACAGGCGTTTTAGGGTTTTGAAATAAGGGATTGGATTACAAGTTGATGAGAGTGCACCGGCAATCAGGATTTTGAAATGAAACTTGCAGCAGGGATTGATCCCGGGGATTTCGATGTTGTGGCCACTTCAGTGACATAGTTAGAGGAGGGAGAGAATGGCTGTGATAGATTCTGGTTTTTAGACGTTTCAGTAAGAAGAGAGAAGATGCTAAAAGTGGTGTGCTTGGATGGGGATTGGCATTGTTAATTAAAGCTGCTATTTCAGCAGCTGAGATAACGGCTGAGGACTCATCCACTGAGGTAGTTTAGGCTAAGGTTAGAAACATGGAAGGAGAGGTCACCATGCTGGGAGTTTTCTACAGGTCTCCAAATAGTTCTAGTGATGTAGAGGAAAGAAGAACAAAGATGATCCGTGATAGGAATGGTAGTAACAGAGTAATTTTCATGGTGGACTTTAACTTTCCAAATATTGACTGGGAATAATATAGTTCAAGTAGTTTAGATAGGTACGTTTCTGTTCAATGCGCGGAGGAGGTCTTTCTGACACAGTATGGAGACAGGACAACAAGGTCCAATGCTATACTGAAATTAGTACTGGGGAATGAACGCGGCCACATGTTAGTTTTGGAGGTAGTGAGCACTTTGGCAATCGTGATTACAATTCGGTTATGTTTGCAATAGCAATGGGCAGGACGGGCGTATACTGCAGGGCAAGAGGGAAAACTGGGGGAAGGCAATTATGATGCGATCGGCAAGAATTAAAATGCATAGGATGGCGATGGAAATTGCAGGGGATGGACACATATGAAATGTGGACCTTGTTGAAGGAGTTGTTACTGCGAGTCCTTGATAAGTATACACCTATCAGCCATGGTTTACTAAAGAAGTTGAAGCTCTTGTACAGAGAGAGAAAAAGGCTAATGGCAGGACAAGGTGTGAAGTGTCATTAGGGGGCTTGAGAGTTATACGTTCGCCAGAAAAGACCCACAGAGACGGCTAAGAAGAGTCAAGAGAGTATATGAGAAATTGTTACTGGATAAGGTCAAGGAAAGCTCTCATGCTATTGATAGGAATATCAGGAATTAAAGAATGACTGGAGGAAGATTAGGCCAATCCAAGATTGTAGTGGGAGGGTGACCGTGGAAACTGAGTCCATGGGCAAGTGTTGAATGAAGACTTTTTATCAGTGTTGACATTGGAAAAGGGAAATGTTAGTGAGAATATGGAGATGCAGGCTAATATGTTAGATGAGATTGTGGATAACAAAGAGGAGGTTTTAGCAATTTTGAAAAATCTGAAAATAGGTAAGTCCCTTGGGCTGGATGGAGTTTATGCTCGGTGTCTCTGAAAAGCAGAGGCAAGATTGCAGAGCCTTTGGCTTTGACCTTTATGTCATCAGTGTCGACAGGGGTAGTGTCAGGAGATTGGAGGACAGCAAATGCTGTTATGGTGTTTAAGAAGGGGGGTCGGGATAAACCTGATAACGAAAGGTCAGTGAGACTTCCTTCGGTTCTGGGTAAGTTGTTGGAAAATATTGTGAGAGATAAAATTTATATCATCTTGAAAGGAGAAATTTGATTAAGGATAGTCTCCACGGTTTTGAGAAGGGTAGTTCGTGCCTCAATAACCTTATTGAGTATTTTAAGAAGGTGACAAAACATGTGAATGAAGGCAAAGCGGCTGATGTGGGCATACTAACCTCAGTGAGGCATTTGATAAGTTTCCGATCAGTAGTCTATTGCACAAATACAGAGTTTCGAGTTTGAAGGTGATTTAGCGGTTTGACTCAGAATTTGGCTTGCTCGAAGAAGACAGCGGGTGGCAATTGATTGAAAATGTTCATTCTGAAGATCAGTTATCAGTGGTGTGCCGCAAAGATCTGTTTTTGGCTCTCTTCTGTTTGTCAGTTTTGTAAATGATATGAATGTGAACATAGAAGGATGGGTTAGTAAATTTGCTGATGACACTCAGGTAGGCAGAGTTGTAGATATTGCCGACGGATGTTATGGGAAACGGAACCACATAGATAAGATGCAGAGCTGGGCTGAGAAGTGGCAAATAAAGTTTAACACAGAAAAGTGTCAGCGAGTTCACTTCCGAAGTAACAGGAATGCAGAGTCCTGGGGTAGTGATAGAATTCTTGACAGTACATATGAACAGAGAGATAACTTTGTCCAAGTGCATAAATCCTAGAAACTTTCCACCCAGGCTGATAGGGTTGTCTAAAAGGCATCCGGTGTGTTGGCTTTCATTGGTAGGGTGAGTGGTTTCGGAACCGACAGGTCGTGTTTCAGGTGTACAAGACACTGGTAAGGCCGAACATGGAGTATTTGTACATTTCTGGCCACGACAATATAGGAATGACGTGGAAGCTTTGGAAAGGGTTCAGAGGAGATTTCCTCAGGTGTTGCCTTGAATGGAAGTAATGTTTGACGAGGAAAGGCTGAGCGAACTGAAACTGATTTCGTTGGATAGAAGAAGGTTGAGAGGTGATTCCATCGAGACGTATAACATAATCCAAGGGTTAGGTTGGGTGGACAGTGAGATACTTTTTCCTCGGGTAAGGCCAGACAGAGAGAACCAGGCATAAAATTTGAGGGGTGACAGATTTAGTTCTGACACAATGGGCAGTTTCTTTACTCAGAGAGTAGTATCAGCATGGAGCGGCCTGTCTACAAAGTTAGTAAACTTCCCGACGTTTAGGGCATTTATATAGGCATTGGACATATATATGGACAACAATGCAACGGTGTATGTTCGATGGGTGTCAGATTAAATTGACAGGTCAGCACGTCTTTGACGGCAGAAGAGCCTCTCGTGTTCTGTAATGTTCTCTGTTTAATATTCTATGTTCTATTACATACTCCGTGACGTCCCCTGTGAAGAACAATGTGAAATATTTTTGATAATTCTCTGCCTGTTCCCTGAAATCAACTCCCCATTTCCATCCTCCGGCTGTCCCACTTATAATATCCTGACTTTTTTCCAAAGTTTAAACACATATTGTATTTGTTTCAATTCTGTATGGAAACGCTCATGCAGCTGGTTTATATATTTCTTGTCAATTTTATGCTGTTCCTTTTCATTTAGCTCTGTATTACCTGTTTCTGGTTCCGAAAATAAACATCCCAAATTCGGCCGACACTATTGCTTGCCAATCTGAATTCTTTCGTTTGTGATTGGTTTGTATCCTTGACAGCTTTTGTGCACCATGGCTGGTTCATCTTTTTCTCGAGTCTTTCTTTTTGCCATGGTCAATCATTGCTGCGTGTTATGAAATAACTGCTTAAAAGTAGCCCCCACACATCCACTGACATTCGCCTCTGTCTATTTTCGCACAGTATTTTAGACCAGAGAATCGACAGAATTCTACAATTGAAATTGCTGTCTCATTCTAGTCGTTCCGGGAGAAACTCCATTCTCCCAGCTTCTCTTGCTCTGTCATTTCTGTTTTTCCATTTTCTGGAACGACAGACAAAAGGCAGAAAGAGAAAATAAAGCAAGGGGCAGGGGAAAGCAAGACAAAGTGAAAAATGAGACACCGGGAGAAAAAGTGTCAGACAGAGATAACGATGAATATTAAACAGGAGACAACTGTAGAAGTGTGACAGACAGGTGAAGCGATATAAGTGAGATCGACAGTAAAAAAGAACGAAATAGTTCGAGACTTGGAGAGAATGAAGGAGAGAAATATGGAAGGAACGCTGATGAAATAGAAATACATAAAGATGGGGGAGAGAATATTGAAGATAAAGGGACAGGAAAAGAATAAAAGTGAAAACAAGGATAAGAAGAGTCATGGAGTCATTGGGATGTACAGCATGGAAACAGACCCTTCGGTCCAACCCGTCTATGCCGACCAGATATCCCAACCCAATCTCATCCCTCCTGCCAGCACATGGCACATATCCCTACAAACTCTTCCGATTCATACTCCCATCCAAATGCCTTTTAAATATTGAAATTGCACCAGCCTCCATCACCTAATCTGGTAGCTCATTCCAAACACGCATCACCCTCTGCGTGGAAAAGTTGCCTATTTGGTCTCTTTTATATCTTTCCCTTCCCACACTAAACCTGTGCCATCTCGTTCTGGACTCCCCAATCCCAGGTAAATTACTTCGCCTATTTATCCTATCAATGCACTTCATCATTTTGCAAACCTCTGTAAGGTCTCCACTCAGCCTCCGACACTTCTGGGGAAATAGCCCCAGCCTGTTCAGCCTCTCCCTATAGCACAAATCCTCCAACGCTGGCAACATCCTGGCAAATTAATTCTGAACTCTTCCACGTTTCACAGCATCTTGTCGATAAGAAGGAGACCAGAACTGCATGCAACTTTCCAATAATGTTCTGCACAGCACCAACATGACCTCCCAACTCCTGTACTCAATACTATGACCAAGGGCTCTATGAAGAAGTGCTCATGCCCGAAACATGGATTCCCCTGCTCCTTGGATGTTGCCTGACCTGCTGCACTTTTCAAGTAACACATTTTCAGCTCGGATCTCCAGGATTTGCAGTCTTCACTTTCTCCTCGAAGATTTTAACCTACTTCGAATCCTCTTGCAAGAATCCACAGAACAATCTATACAGTAAACCAACAGTTCTTCCAAGCCACATGGGAAATTAAAGACAGAAAGTACCAAAAACTTTCATGTACTTACCCCCACACTCTGAGTTTCCCAACTGTTTCAGAATCTTCCATTGGCCTCCGAAATCACTCGGGCGCCATTAACAATACGGCCGCTGCGGCATCAGGAGAAGCAAGCGCTACCGCAAACCATGGCGTCACTTCCGCCCCCACTGACGTTGCAGCCTCCGCGATCGCCACCCAGACAACCGCCTCCACGATTTGCCAGGAAGACCATCGCCGACAGATTAGCGGGGTCCACGGCTATCGGGAATAACACCGTTTCTGTCATCGCCACAGCCACTTCCCCCTGTCATACCGTCGCCGCAGTCATTTCTGCCCCCAGCCACATCACTTACCTGCACAACGACCACGGCGCATGTGTCTCCGCCCCCACACCGATCTCCATCATCATGCCTAACCCCGCCCCCACGCCGATCTCTGTCCACACCCTGATTCCCGCCCATACGCCTAACTCCGCACCCACTCCCAGATCCAGCCCCACAGCAGGTCATAGCTCCCAGTACTGCCGAGTTTTCACCATCCCTCCAGTACTACAACTCTCTGAGGATGAAAGATCAGTCCTCAGCAGAGGCCTCACCTTCAACCCCCTTGGCTCTCCGATTAATGTGTTCAACACGCAGCGGAACATTAAACAATTCTTCCACCGCCTTTGCCTCCGCGCCTACTTCTTCAACCAGGATTCTCGCCAACACTCTGATGACCACTTCTCCCTCTGACACTCCATCCACCTGGACACCCCGTGCTGGCCTCTTACCTGTCCTCGATCTCTTCATAGCCAACTGCTGTCACGACATTAACCACCTCAACCTCACCTCCCCTCTCACCCTCTTCAACCTCTCACATTCGTTACGTGCAGCCCTCCACTCCCTCCGTTCCAACCTCAACCCCACTATCAAACCAGCAGGCAAGGGAGCCGCGGTAGTATTTAGGCACACGCACCTTTACACCGCTGAGGCTCAACGCCAGCTCACGGACAACTCCTCCTACTATCCCCTAGACCATGAGCCCACATCCCACCACCAAACCAACATGTCCCAGACCATCCATAACGTCATCACCTCAGGGGATCTCCCATCCACCTCCTCCAACTCCGTAGTCCCACAACCCCGCACCGCCCGTTTCTACGTCCTGCCCAAAATCCACACACCTGACTCCCCCGGCCGACCCAATATCTCACCCTGCTCGTGCACCCCAAACTCATCTCTGCATACCTCGACACGGTCGTGTCCCCGAAGTCCAAGAATTCCTCACCTATGTCCGGGACACCACCCACGCCATCCAGCTCCTCCATGTTTTTCGCTTCCCCAGTCCCCAACGCCACATCTTCACCATGGACATCCAGTTCCTATACACCTCCATCCCCCATCACGAAGGACTCAAAGCCCTCCGCTTCTTCCTTTCCCGCCGTACCAACCAGTACCCTTCCGCTGACATCCTCCTTCGACTGACTGAACTGCTCCTCACCCTGCACCTCTTTCCAATCCTCCCAATTCCTCCAAACCAAAGGAGAAGCCATGAGCACCCGCATGGACCCCAGCTATGCCTGCCTCTTCGTAGGATATGTGGAACAGTCCACCATCCGCAGTTCCACTGGCACCACCCCTAACGTTTCCTCCGCTACATCGACGAGTGTATCGGCGCTGCCTCGTGCTCCCATGAGGAGGTTTAAAAGTTCATCCACTTTACCAATACCTTCCGCCCGACCTCAAACTTATCTGGACCGTCTCAGACTCCTCCCTTCACTTCTTAGGCCTCTCCATTTCTATCTCGGGCGACCAAATCAACACGGACATTTACTGCAAACCGACCGACTCCCACAGCTCCACAGACTACACCATGACCCTTTAAAAACGTAATCTCATAATCCCAATTCCTTCCTCTCCGCCACATCTGCTCCCAGGAGGACCAGTTCCAATACCATACAACTCAGATGGCATCCTTCTTCAAAGACCGCAATTTCCCCCCGACGTGGTCGGCGATGCTCTCCACCGCATCTCCTCCACTTCCACATCCTCCGCGCTTGAGCCCCGCCCCTCCAATCGCCACCAGAAAGTAACCTCACAGTCCCTCCTCCCTGCCTTTTATCTTAGCCTGCTGGGCACACTTTCCTCATTCCTGAAGAAGGGCTCATGCCCGAAACGTCGATTCTCCTGCTCTTTGGATTCTGCCTGACCTGCTGTGCTTTTCCAGCAACATATTTTCAGCTCTGATCTCCAGCATCTGCAGTCCTCACTTTCTCCTATGACCAATGAAGGAAAGCATACCAAAGTCCTTCTTCACTATCCTATTTACCTGCGACTCCACTTTCAAGAAGCTATGAACCTGCACTCCAAAGTGTCTTTGTTTAGCAACACTTCCTCGGATCTTACCAATAAGTATACAAGTCCTGTTAAGATTTGCTTTCCTAAATTCCAGCACCTCGCATTTATCTGAATTAAAACCAGTCTGCCAATTCTCAGGCCATTGGCCCATCTGGTCCAGATCCTGTTGTAATATGAGGTAACCCACTTGTCTGTACACAGTCGATTCCTGAGAGTCAAAGAGAACGGAAGGATGGAAACCAACTTATTAGTCGTCAACAAGACAGAGTTGCAGTCAGATGAAAGCGAGGTGTGGGAGGAAAGCATATCCCAGAGATTAATTCCCCGAAAAGCACAGCTTCACTGAATTCACTAAACCATGATTTCTTTTCACTGAAGCGTCATGAGTGACGCTGACCGTCCGGTTATTTGTCGCTCGTCACAGTTGCCCGTTTGAGAATGTTTGGGGATGCGAGTGAACTTCTACTTGAACCATTTGCTGGCCGGGTGCTGTGAAGGAGCCCACAATGAAATGTTTGGGAGCAAATTCTCGGATTTTGATGAAATATAAGTTACCATTTATACATTTCGAAATCAGGACACTGAGTGGTACACAGAGAAACTAGCAGGGTAATGGAATTCCTGTATATCTGCCGCCGTTCACTTTCTGAATAAAGGTGTCCATGGAAATGGAAGGAGCTGCTTATTGTACACCTGTTCATACTTGAGACAATATCAGTCTGTCATTCGCTATGGACTCAAGCTGCAAGATTCTGAAGGAGGCTAGTTTGCAAAAGACAGAGACGACTGCGTTTCTGCTACTTATTGGACTTTCTTCCACTGCCACTCCCCAAAGGTGCGACAATATCATTCATACTGCGCACAATCTGTAAGAAGACACGTGGCACGACATGTGAGCAATACAGTGAGGGCTTTATTCACGGTTCAATAGAAATGGAGAAGGTTTTATGGGGACGTACGCAGTCACGAGACAATAAATTACAGAGATAGCAGCCAATTTCAGCCGCAGCCTCAGATGCACCTTGGTAACCCACACTTTTACCATTGCACGATTCAATTTACGACCAATTTGCAGCACTTGAGAGGCCATCCGCACCTGTCATCCATCTTGATTTGACTCACTGGGCAATCTCCAATCCTGCAGTATCCTCCAGCCTGTAGGCAGCCCTTTCTGAAAACTGGAAAGCAAAGATGAGGAGGTAATTGATGAAATGGTGAAATAATTCAAACCTAAAAGGCAACACTGCAAATGCTTCTGAACGAAAATAAATTCTGCACTCAAGGGAACCAACTGCAATGATTCACCAAATGCCATGAGACTGGAGGGTGAACTTTCAGGACTGTCCGCAGAATCACAATCCAGAACAAGGTCATGTTCTGAGGACCTGTCTTAGAATATCTCAATGGAAGATAATGAAGTTTGAATGACGTTCAAATTGTGAAATGAAACTAGGAAATGCCCACTCAACTCATATCCTTCAGGGAAAGTAAACTGATATTCTTATCATTTCTTCAATATATGTGACTGCAGAGTCACAGAAATGTGATTCACTTCTGAATGTCCTCTGGGGCCATTAGGAAGGTACAGAAAATGTTAGCTTTGCCAGAAATGCGTCCATTCCAAATCCGGTTTTTTTTTGTAGATATTAATTTATTCTTTTTAGGAATTTTTAAATCTAAACACGACAGATGAGAATGTAGTTTTGAGGGGACTAATCAGATTCAGCTGACGTTCTGAATGCTTCTAAAGGATCTTTCAGGCAAAACGGACTCACATTTAAAGAGAGGAGGTGGTTGCATTCCTTCATGAGCCGTGCACAGCTGCACTGTCACCAAGACTCCAAGATAAAAGAACAGGACAGTTCTCATGGTCGCTGATTTCTTCTTTCTGCACTATGAACTAGCTGGAGAATTGGAACTCCTTATCAGATAACGCAAATTACGTTGCTGTTAATAATTGTAAAAATAAGGAACGATTCCGTGATGTGTATGAAAAAGGACCATTTCGTTCATCAGTGAATCATCTACTCAGATTAAGGAGATTTGCTAGTGGAGAGACAGAAATGAATCATGATTAACCTGGTGAAAATCATTGGAAATTCTCGGCAGTTACTCAGCTTGGTATAATCAAATAAGGAGTGGTAGCATCTACCATCGTTCCAGAACTGAAAACCTCAATGGATCATGTAAATACTCTTCTTGTTCATCCAGTCGATGTGGCTGATCCAAATGTATTGTACATCTCTAATTATTCAGTGGGACCTTAAAAAGACAAGCACATTGCAGTGAGTTTGTAATCCCATGCAGCTGGTTTCCTTCCCTGGAAGACATTTAGAAACTCATCAGTTCTGCAAATGGTTACATAATATCTATCGTGTGTCATTACTGCTTTTTGGACAGGCAACAGTGTCTAACTTGGGTCGTTTGGACAACAATGCGATGTCTTAGAATCATAGCACACATCAGTGTGCAGAATATGTATTGTCTACAGCAATACAATGTTGAAATTATTGCAATATCTCATTGAGTCTTTATCATGAATGTTGTCTGACTCGTAGCTTCTTCCTTCTTATCCAAATTTATGTTGCCATTTGCCTTTAAGTATTTCTGTTCATAGCAGTTGCATAGTCTCCCAGTCAATTGGCTGGATGATTGGTTTACAATGCAGAGGAAGGTCATACGCTGGTTCAATTTCCCACACTGACAGAGGTTACTATGAAGGACCGGGTTTCTCAACCTCACCTCCATACCGGACGAGTGGTGACCATCAGGTTCAACCAGCATAATTTGTCTGCCCGACGGTTCTCTCGGACGAGAGCAACATAATGCCATCACTTCCATCATTTTGAAATAATCATTTCATCTTGCATTATATTCCTGGCTGCTCTGGTAAAATGCAGTTTCATTTAGTAGCATTGTCTGCATTTTTCACCCACACTGCACATTCCTGCCCACTCCCTCATAATCCTTGATTCCGTTGTTATCCATGAGTCTTTCTGTCTGTGTCTCAGAAATATTCAGTATCTCTGCCTCCAATCCTCTCTGAGAATGTAAGTTTCAACAAAGAAAGAAAAGAATATAAATGCTCCCGTCACAGTAATAGATTGAAGATAATATATAAAAGAAAAAAAAGATGTAAAATGTGCCTGCTGGGTGTATTTTTAAACAACCCAGTGGGAAGGATGCGTTTCTACAGCTGTACCAGTCTGACTGAGAACACATCTGGAGAACTGTGTGTGAAGTGTGTTTGGTGTTCTGAACTGAGAAAGGATATAATTACTTTATAAGCTGTTCAGAGATGTTTCACTTCATTTACTACCGGGTTGAAGGGCTTACATTATGGGGGTTTAACCCTTGAAATGACAGGTGATCTGATAATGTCAGACAGTAATTTGAGGAGAGTGCATCATTTGGGTGTTTTTATCATCCAAATTTGTGGTCATTAGGCTTTGTACATTTGTAGCGGCAGCTCACTTCAGGAATTAGCCTGCTATTATTTGTTGACTAAAGAAAACTGCCTGACTTATTCCTATCATTGAAGTTGAGCCAGTCTGAAACTTTATCATTGACAATATCACCAATCCGGTTGCAGTTAAAATCTATGGTGTCCTGAGGATAAATGGGACGGGAAAACGGAATGTGGAGAAATTCAAGTAGGAATTCATTCAAGTGGGAATTCTCTTTCCCAGAAGCTTTTTTAAATGACATGCAATTCCTTCCTGAATCTCAGAATGATGCATGTTTCCAATAATAATTGTCGGGCAGAATGGCCTGTAGACTCTTGTCTTCTGTTCCACGACTTTCGTGAAGACAGGTCCCACTTTGAGGTTCTCCAGTTTCTCTGGAACACTCATTCCTCCCAGAGAGTTAAAGAATGTTTCACACTGTGCCACCAGTCACTTTGCAACCACTTCATCTAAACTGTGTGTCATGTGCTGCTGATTTGGCGATGATTTGTATTATCTGTTTGAAAAAAAAGCCTTGTTCCTTTTGTTAGAGATAGTTCAAGAACTTACTTCGTGTTACCATCTTTCTTATTTTACAGTTCCTGGAGTGTGTCGGAGATGCTGCAAGGTCACCAGGAAACAGTGGAGTCTGTCGGGATAAGTTCGTATACAGTCTAAGTTAATTCACTTTAGGTCCACTGTTCTTGAGATCCTGACGTCTGTCAGAGAGTTCACGAGGTTACATATTTGGGCTGTTGCTTTTGACAAAAGACTATTTGGGTACCGTCTTCCATCTATCCTCCTCCTCTAATCAAAATAAAATATTTGTGTGTCTGTTGAGAAGGTGGCAAGTGTTTTTTTTCGTGTTTCATTTATTTCAGCGGTCTGTTTGAGTATTCAGAACCGCATGATTGGATGTTATGGCAGTTGAATGTTCCTCCTGCATTATGTGCGAGGTGAGGGTCACCTGTATTGTCCCTGCTGACTTCATTTGTGTGATGCCTAAACAACTCCAGCTCATTGAGGGAACTGGAGTTTCAATTGGATTTTCTTTGGATAACTGAGGACAGGGAGGCGGTTACTGAGAGGAGTTACGGGAAGCTAGTTCCTCCACAACCACGTGAAGAAGGTAGAGTGTCTACCATCAGGAATAGGAAAAGGAACTGGCAGCAAGTGCAGGGAAGACATGTGGTGGTTCCGCTTAACAGCAAGAATACCGTGTTGGATACTGTTTGTGTTTTGGGCTACTTACCAGAGACAAACAACAGAGAAAGACAATTATGATGCGATTAGGTGAGATTTAACAAGCATAGAATGGGGAAGGAAATTGCAGGAAAAGACACACGTGAACTCTGAGTTTGTTCAAGGAGTTCCTATAGCGGGTCCTTGATCAGTAAATACACATCAACCATGGCATACTAAAGAATTTGAAGCTCTTGTCAGGAGGTAGAAGATGGCTGACGCGAGGATAACGGGTGTAGCCTCAAATAGGTGGCTTGAGAGTTATACGTTAGCCAGAAATGATCCACAGAGGGGCCTAAAAAGAGCCAGGAGTGGATATGAGAAGTTGCTGCTGGATAAGATCAAGGAAAGTTCCAAGCGTTTGATAGGAATATCAGGAGTTAAGGAATGACGAGAGGACGATTAGGCCAATCAACGATAGCAGTGGGAAGTTTTGCGTGGAAATGAAGGACATAGGGGAAGAGCTTAATGAAGACTTTTTACCAGTATTCACATTTGAAAAGGGCAATGTTAGTAACAATACAGATATGTATGGTTCTAGATTAGATGATAGTGTATTTGACAAAGAGGAGGTTTTAGAAATTTTTAGAATTCTAAAAATAGAGAAGCCCACTGGGCTGGATGGGATTTATGCTCGGACTCTCTGGGAAGCCAGGGAGGAGATTGCAGAGACTTTAGCTTTGATATTTATGGTTCATTGTCGACAGGAGGAGTGACTGAAGTCTGGAGGACAGCAAATGCTGTACCCGTCTTTAAGAACGGGACTCGGCTTCAACCTGATTATTATAGGTCAGAGAGACTTGCTTCAGTTCTGGGTAAGGTGTTGGAAAATGTTATCAGAGATAATATTTGTATCATCTGGAAAGGAGTAATTTGATTATGGATAGTCAACACGGTTTGAGAAAGGTTGGTCATGCCTCAATAATCTTACTGATTTCTTCGAGAAGATGACATAACAGGTGAATGAAGGCAAAGCGGCTGATGTGTGCATATCAACTTCAGCCAGGCATTAGTATGCTTTCACACGGTAGGGTATTGCACGGAATGCAGCGTTTCGAGATTAAAAGTGATTTAGCGGTTTGGATCAGAAATTGTTTAGCTGAAAGAAATCAGCGGGTGGTGATTGGTTGAAAATGTTCACCCTGAAGATCAGTTATTAGTGGTGTGCTGTTAGGATCTGTATTTGGCTATCTTCAGTTTGTCATCTGTGTAAAGTATGTGGCGTAAAAGAATGCTTTAGTAAACTTGCTGATGACACACTGGTGGGCAGAGTTGTGGATAGTGCTGATGGATGTTACGGGTTAGAGAGCACAGAGGCACAGAGATGTGCAGCATGGGAACAGACCCTTCAATCCTCCCCGTCCATGCCGAGCAGATATCACAACCCAATCTAGACCCACGTGCCAGCAGCCAGCCCAAATCACTCCAAACCCTTCATATTCACATACCAATCCAAATGTTGCAAATGTACCAGCCTTCACCAATTCTTCTGACAGCTCATTCCATACCCGTACCACCCTCTGTGTGAAATAAAGTTTCGTCTGTGGTCTCTTTTATATCTTTCCCCTCTCACCTGAAACCGATGCCCTCTAGTTGTGGACTCCCCGACTCCAGGGAAAAGACTTTGCATACTTACACTATCCGTGACCCTCATAATTGTATAAATCACTATAAGGTCACCCCTCAGCCTCAGACACTTCAGATAAAACAGCCCCAGTCTGTTCAGCCTCTCCCCATTGCTCAAAATCGAAAACCCTGACAACATCCTGTTATTTATTTTCTGAACCCTTTCAAGTTTCACAGCTTCTTTCCAATAGTCCAGAGACCCGAATTGCACGCAATATTACAACAGTGGCCTAACCAATGTCCTGTACAGCGGCAAAATGACTTCCCAACTCCTGTTCTCAATGCTCTGATCAATAAATGAAAACATTTCAAACGCCTTCTTCACTATTCTATCTACCACTTTGAAGGAACTATGAACCTGCACTCCAAAGTGTCTTTTTTCAGCAATCTTCGTAGGACCTTACCATTACGTGTATAACGCCTGCTATGATTTGCTTTCACAAAATGCAGCACCTCGCATTTATCTGAATTAAACTCCATCTGCAACTTCTCAGCCCACTGGCCCATCAGGTCAAGATACTATTGTTATCTGAGGTAACTGTCTTCGCTGTCCACTACACCTCCAATTTTGATGTCATCTGCAAACTCACTAACTGTACCTCTTTTGTTCGTTTCCAAAGTATTTATATAAATGACAAAAAAAAAGGACCCAGCACTGATCATTTTGGCACTCCACTGGTCACAGGTCTCCAGTCTGGAAAAAAACGCTCCACCACCATCCTCTGTCTTCTACCTTTGAGCCAATTCTGAATCCAAATGGCAAGTTTTCCCTGCATTTCAAGAGATCTAACTTTACTAACGAGTCTCCCACGGGGAACATTGTCAACGCCTTTCTGAAGTCCATATAGATCACGTCTACCGCTCTGTCCTCATTAATCCTCTTTGCTACGTCATCAAAAACTCAGTCAAGTGAGACATGACTTCCCACGCCCAAGGCCATGTTGGCTATCCGTTATCAGTCCTTGCCTTTTCAAATACATGTCCATCCTTTCTCTCACGATTCCCTCCAACAACCTGCCCACTACCGAGGTCGGTCTCACTCGTCTATAATTCCCTAGCTTGTCCTTGCCACTCTTCTTAAACAGTGGCACCACTTTTGCCAAAGTCCACTCATTCATCCCCTCACCTGTGACTATCAATGATCCAAATATCTCAGCAGATAAGATGCAGAGCTGGGCTGAGAACTGGCAAATGAAGGTTCATGCGGAAAATTGTGATGTAGTTCACATCCGAAGACGTAACAGGAATTTGACTACTGGATTAATGGTAAAACTCTTTGCAGTGCAGATGAACAGAGATATAACTTTGTCCAGAAGCGTAAGGCCTTGAAATTTTCCATCTAGGCTGATAGTGTTGTCAAGAAGGCACACGGTGTGTTACTATACCTTTATTAGTCGTGTGACTGCTTTCAGAACTAGCAAGTCATGCTTCAAGTATGCAAGACACTGGTAAGGCCGCACACGGAGTACTGTGCACAGTTCTATTCACCGCATTATAAGATGGACGTGGAAGATTTGGAAAGGGTTCAGAGGAGATTCACTAGAGTGTTGCCTGGAATGGAAGGAAGGTTTTACGTGTAAAGGCTGAGGGAACTGAAGCTACTTGCATTGGAGAGGAGAAGGTTGAGAAGTGAATTCATCAAGACGTATAACATAATCCAAGGGTTAGGTAGGGTGGACAGTGAAGGCGTTTTTCCTCGCATGGTGAAGGCTTACACACGGGGTCGTATTTTAAGATTGAGGGGTGACAAATTTATGTCAGATACAATGAGTGGTTTCTTTACTCAGAGAGTAGTAGTGGCGTGGAATGGCCAGCCTGCAACTGTAATCAATTCCCTGATATTCAGGGCCTTAAAATGGCATTGGACATACATGCGGACAACAATGGATTGGTGTATGTTCGGTGGACATCAGATTAAATTGATAGGTCAGCACAACATCGAGTGCCGAATACCATGTTTTGTTCTATGTTCAATGAACTGTTCTATGTTTTATGTTTGATTAAATACTTCGTGACTCTCGCTATTAGAAACTATATAAGATATTGGAGTAAATACTCTGCCTGTTCCCTGAAATCAATTCCCCAGTTACATCCTCCAGGTGTTCCACGTATAATATAATGAGTTTCTTCCAAGGGTCACAAACACATTGTATTTTTTTAAAATCTGTGTGGAAAAGGTCTTGCATTGAGTTTATATATGTGTTGCCAATTATATGCTTTCACCTCAGTCGATTTTTACATTCCGTTTTAGACCAGAAATACCACATAATTCTGCAATTGAAACGTCTGGTTCTTTCCAATCATCCAGCGGGAACCGCATGTGTGGTTGAACAGCTGAAAGTGATTCCATTCTCACAGTTTCTATTGCTCTATCATTTCTGTTTTTTTTTCTTCCCATTTACGGTAAAGACAGAGACAAGTCACACTTCTTCTCTCCCATAACGTACTGACCATATTTTGATTTTTTTGTTTTCTTGCCCTCAATGCTTCAGGCAGAGGGTAAGCCAAATGATCAAAGTTGGCATTGATATTCCAACAGTACCCATACGCTTTCTCATATCGCTGTTGCAATGTAGTTGGAGCAGGAGGTGAGAATGCTTGTGTTTTCAATGTGTGCACATGCATCCCTGTGACTGCTTTTGTGTATGTGTTTGAGTGCGATTACCTCTGTGACCACCTCTACGTGCAATTTTAATTAGTGTAAATGAGTGAAACACAACATGATGACTTAGAAACTAAGACTTCCTGTCTCTCTGGCCCTTTTGCATTCAGAATGATACAATCCCACGCTCCCTACATCATCGTGCACACATTCAATATTTGCTTGTTGAATACATCATCAATCCCGTTAAACCCCTCAAGTTAATCCAATCGATTACCCACTCCCCACTGCATGAAACAACGACAGTCGCATTGGTCCTGCGGTCCCCCAGGGGTGGCATGGTGTTTAGCATTGCTGCATCATAGTGGCAGAGAGCCACGTTCAGTTCCACCCTCGGTGGATATCTGTGTGGATTTTGCATGTCATTGCTGCGTCTACAAGTTTGTTCTTTGAAACTATGTAGAGACCTTGCTAGGCTGAATGACTTATTTCTGTACTGTAGGTGTTCAGTGGTAGTGGACCGCTCCTCAACAACATTGACAAATTGATCAAAAGTTAAATGCAAGTCGATAAACGTCTTCCATGTTTGTTTTCTCTTTGGTTGGATGTGCGAGGGTAATTCTGCTGTTGCAGTCGTTTTCTTACAGTCGCATGGTGCAATACAGTGATGGGTGCAGATACTGAGTCTGACGCCACCACATTTATCTCCCAAAATGTGAGCCTTCTTGACAGAACTAAACTCGGATTTTTTTTTCCTTTCTTCCTTCCTTCCATACTTCCTCTGTCTTCCTTCCTCGCTCTTCATTCCTCTCACCTCCTTCCTGGCTTTTCTTTCTCTCTCTTTCTTCCTCTCTCTTTATTCCTATCTCTTTGTTTCCCTCTTTCTTTCCTTATATCCTTTTTCTTCGTTTCTCACTCCCTTTCTCTCTCTTTCTTACTTTCTTTCTCTATCCTCTTTCTGTCTATTTCTCTCTATCTCTCTTCCCTTGTTTCTCTCTGTTCTTCTTTCTTTCTTCAACACCACTGCTGAATTCACTTATCCTTGATTTATTTCCACTAATTGGAAATAAATTAGTGAGGAATGCTGGCCGTTCGGTTATTTGTTTCTCGTCGCATTTGTCCATTTGAGAATGTTTGGGTATGTGAGTGAAATTCTACTTGAACCATCTGCTGCCCCGGTGCTATGGAATGGCCCACAGAGAAATATGTTGAAGGGAGTTCCCGGATTGTGATGAAACAGAAGGAATCTCTGACACATTTCCAAATCTGGATGGTGAATGGATCTGAAAGGAACTTGCAGGGAGCTGTATATCTACCACGGTTCACATTCTAGATGAAGGTGATCATGCAAATGGAAGGAGCAGCTTATTATATACCTGTTCATTCTAGAGACATTATTAGTTGGTCATTTGCTATGGACTCAACATGTTAGGTGCAGAAGGAGACTAGTTTGGAGGCGACTGTGTTACTGCTATTTGTTGGAGGTTAATCCCCCTCCGCTCCCCAAGCTAGCGACAATATAACGCATACCTGGCACAATTTATTATAAGACACATGACGCAACATGTAAGCAATGCGGAGAGGGCTTTATTCACGATTCAATAGAAATGGAGAAGGTTTCATGGGGGTGTACACAGTCAGGAACGAATAAGTTACAGAGACAGCAGTTAGCTTCAGCCACAGCCTCATTGAACCTTGGTAGTCCGCATTTACACTTTCACAACTCAATTTAAGTCACGTTTGCAGCATTTGAGAAGTAACACGCAATTATCTTTCACCTGGACTTCCCCTTCTTTACAATGTCCTATTCTGCATATTCCTCCATTGGTACTGCACTCAGTGGTTATACCTGGAAAGGAAAGACGAGGAGGTAATTGATAAGTTGTGAAATAATTGGATTGGATAAGAAATCCGCACAAATGGTTCTGAGCTAAAATAAATGCTGCACTCATGGGAAATGACCGCACTGCTTCACCAAATGTCATGCGACTCGGTGGTGGACATGTAGGACTGTCACTAGAATCACAATCCATGACTAACCAATCTGAGGACCTGTCTTCGAATCTCTCAATGGAAGATAATGAAGTTTGAATGGCGTTCAAATTGTGAAATGAAAGTAGGAAATGCCCACACAACACATATCCTTCAGGGAAAGTAATCTGATAATCTTATCATTTCTTCTTTATATGTGACTGCAGAGTCACAGAAATGTGATTCACTTCTGAATGTCCTCTAGGGCCATGATGAAGGTACAAAAAATGGTGGCTTTGCCAGAAATGAGTCCATTCCAAATCCGGTTTTTTTGTAGATATCAATTTATTCTTTTTAGGCATTTGTAAATCTAAACACGACAGATGAGAATGTTGTTTTGAGGGGACTAATCAGATTCAACCGACGTTCTGAATGCTTCAATGGATGTTTGAGGCGAAATGGACTCACGTTTAAAGAGAGCAGGTCGTTGCATTCCTTCATCAGCCGTGCCCAGCTGCACTGTCACCAAGAATCCAAGATAAAAAAACAGGACAGTTCTCATGGTCGCTGATTTCTTCTTCCTGCACTATGAAGTAGCTGGAGAATTAGAACTCCTTATATGATAACGCAAACCACATTGTTGTTAATAATTGTAAAAATACGGAACGATTCTGTAATGTGCATGAAAAAGGAACATTTCGTTCATCAGTGAATCATCTACTCAGATTAAGGAGATTTGCTAGTGTAGAGACAGAAAGGAATCATGATTAACCTGGTGAAAATCAATGGGAATTCTCTGCAGTTACTCAGCTTTGTATAATCCCGTAAGGAGTGGCAGCATCTACCATCGTTCCAGAACTGAAAACCTCAATGGATAATGTAAATGCTCTTCTTGTTCATCCAGTCGATGTGGCTGATCAAAATGTATTGTACATCTCTAATTATTCAGTGGGACCTTAAAAAGACAAGCACATTGCAGTGAGTTTGTAATCCCATGCAGCTGGTTTCCTTCCCTGGAGGACATTTAGAAACTCATCAGTTCTGCAAATGGTTACATAATATCTAACAAGTGTGATTACTGCTTTTTGAACAGGCAACAATGTATAACTTGGGTCATTTGGACAACAATGCGATGTCTTAGAATCATAGCACTCATCAGTGTGCAGAATATGTATTGTCTCCAGCAATACAATATTGAAATTATTGTGATATCTCAGTGAGTCTTTATTATGAATATTGTCTGATTCGTAGCTTCTTCCTTCTTATCCAAATTTATGTTGCCATTTGCCTTTAACTATTTCTGTTCATAGCAGTTGCATAGTCTCCCACTCAGTTGGCTGGATGATTGGTTTACAATGCAGAGGAAGGTCAATAACGCAGGTTCAATTTCCCACACTGACAGAGGTTACTGCGAAGGACCGGGTTTCTCAACCTCACCTCCATACCGGACGAGTGGTGACCATCAGGTTCAACCACCATAATTTGTCTGCCCGACGGAACTCTCGGACGAGAGCAACATAATTCCATCACTTCCAGCATTTTGAAATGATCATTTCATCTTGCATTATATTCCTGGCTTCTCTGGTAAAATGCAGCTTCATTTGGTAGTATTGTCTGCATTTTTCACCTGCACTGCACATTACTGTCCACTCGCTCATAATCCTTGACTCCGTTGTTATCCATGAGTCTTTCTGTCTGTGTCTCAGAAATATTCAGTATCTCTGCCTCCAATCCTCTCTGAGAGTGTAAGTTTCAACAAAGAAAGAAAAGAAAATAAATGTCCCCGTCACAGTAATAGATTGAAGATAATATATGAAAGAAAAAAAAGATGTAAAATGTGCCTGCTGGGTGTATTTTTAAACAACCCAGTGGGAAGGACGCGTTTCTACAGCTGTACCAGTCTGACTGAGAACACATCTGGAGAACTGTGTGTGAAGTGTGTTTGGTTTTCTGAACTGAGAAAGGATATAATTACTTGAGAAGCTGTTCAGAGATGTTTCACTTCACTTACTCCCGGGTTGAAGGGCTTATATTATGGGGGTTTAACCCTTGAAATGACAGGTGATCTGATAATGTCAGACAGTAATCTGAGGAGATTGCATCAGTTGGGTGTTTTTACCTTCCAAATTTGTGGTCATTAGGCTTTGTACATTTGTAGCGGCAGCTCAATTCAAGAATTTGCCTACTATTATTTGTTGACTAAACAAAACTGCCTGACTTGTTCCTATCATTGAACTTGAGCCAGTCTGAAACTTTATCATTGACAATATCACCAATCCGGTTGCAGTTAAAATCTATGGTGTCCTGAGGATAAATGGGACGGGAAAACGGAATGAGGAGAAATTAAAGTAAGAATTCATTCAAGTGGGAATTCTCTTTCCCAGAAGCTTTTTTAAATGACATGAAATTCCTTCCTGAATCTCAGAATGATGCATGTTTCCAATAATAATTGTCGGGCAGAATGGCCTGTAGACTCTTGTTTTCTGTTCCACGACCTTCGTGAAGACAGGTCCCACTTTGAGGTTCTCCAGTTTCTCTGGAACACTCATTCCACCCAGAGAGTTAAAGAATGTTTCACACTGTGCCACCAGTCACTGTGCAACCGCGTCTTCTAAACTGTGTGTCACATGCTTCTGATTTGTCGATGATTTGTATTATCTGTTTGAAAAAAAAGCCTTGTTCCTTTTGTTAGAGATAGTTCAAGAACTGACTTCGTGTTACCATCTTTCTTATTTTACAGTTCCTGGAGTGTGTCAGAGATGCTGCAAGGTCACCAGGGAACAGTGGAGTCTGTCGGGATAAGTTCGTATACAGTCTAAGTTAATTCACTTTAGGTCCCTTGTTCTTGAGATCCTGACGTCTGTCAGAGAGTTCGCGAGTTTACATGTTTGGTCTGTTGCTTTTGCCAAAAGACTATTTGGGTAGCGTCTTCCATCTATCCTCCTCCTCTAATCAAAATAAAATATCTGTGTGTCTGTTGGGAAGATGGCAATTGTTTTTTTTTCGTGTTTCATTTATTTCAGCGGTCTGTTTAAGTATTAAGAATCGCATGATTGGAGCTTATGGCAGTTGAATGTTCCTCCTGCATTATGTGGGATGTAAGGGTCACCTCTGTTGTCCCTGTTGACTTCATTTGTGTGATGCGCAAACAACGCCAGCTCGTTGAGGGAACTGGAGTTTCATTTGGATTTTCTTTGGATAACTGAGGGCAGGGAGGCAGTTACTAAAAGGAGTTACAGGAAGTTAGGTCCTCCACGACCACGTGAAGAAGGTAGAGTGTCTACCGTCAGGAATAGGAGAAAGGAACTGGCAGCAATTGCAGTAAAGACATGTGGTTGTTCCCCTTAACAGCAACAGATTCAACCCTCCAATTGGGCACCACCCTGCCTTTCCATTATCTTTCCTAACTATCTGGTCCAACCTCCACTACCTATCACATTCTCCTCATCTTCATTTCCCCACCGCATTCCCAGCTGACTTTCAAACGACCCCACAACCTCCCATTTATCCCACAACCCACTAGGCCTCACTCCTGATGAAGTGCTCATGTTTGAAACGTCGTTTTTCCTGCATTTCAGATGCTGCCTGACCTGATGTGATTTTACACAGCCACACTGTTTGACGTACACACCCACACACACACACACACACACACTGCCAACCAGCACTCGTACACATACACACACAGACACCCACGCTCCCCAAGTGTACAGACGCATACACACATGTACAGGCATGCGAACCATGGCCGATATGAACATACACACATAGAGTCACCCACCCACACATGCACACTCGCGCACAGAGACACCTACTCACACACAAACAGACCAACATACATACAGGCACATACACAAAATCAAACAGACCACCACACTTACGAAAGCATCAGCACACACATACAGACTAACGCACACACAGACACCCACACACCACATCAACAAAAACACGCACAAATACGCACACAGACCAACACAGACACCCACACACTGTATACAAAGACACACACACGTACATAAGCAGACACACCCTCAAAAACATAAATCCCCACGGGCACGCACACATGCACAGACAAGCACACAGATATTGACACAGACACGCACACACATATTGACACAGACACACACACGCTGAGTACGTTGGCATCGAGAGGATTGTTGTTGCACTGAGGCGCTCAGAGTGGAACACGTTGATGTGGAGAAAGGTCCGTGCTCCCTCTGCAAAGTGGAAATGATTTGTCTTTGTGCAATTTTCCTGGCACACTTCCCAACTCCTGTCTGGTAGCATCATTACCCCATATTCCCCAATTAGGTTTATTCCCTTGGTAAATGTTCCTTTCCCTCTCCAACTCTATGATAAATGAAACGCAGTTGTGGTCACTGTCACCAAAATCGTCTCCCATTGCGAGATCTGACACCTGCACTGGTTCATTTCCGAGCACCAAATCCAAAATGGGCTTCCCCGCCGAAGCCTGTCCATATATGGAGCAAGGAAAAATTCCTGAACACACCTCACAAAAAACGGCTCCATCCAAATCACCTGAACTAAGGAGTTCCCAGTCAATATTTGGAAAGTTGAAGTCATCCATACAACGACTCTGTTACATGCAGTTTTCCAAAATCTACCAGTCGATCAGTTCTTCAAACTCCCTATTGCTATTTGGGGGTGTGTAGAAAACCTTCAATGAGGTGACTGCTCCCTTGCTGCTCCGAAATTTCATCCATATTTACTCAGTAGACAAACGTTCCTCAACAAACTTTGTTTCTGGAGCTGTAATGCACTCGCTGATTAGCAATGCTATACCGCCTCCCCTTTTATCACCCTCCCTGTTCTTCTTAAACGTTCTAAACCCTGGATCATCTAGCGACTATTCCTGCCCTTGTGAAACCCACGTCTCCTTTCTGGCCACAACATCATAGTCCCATGTTCTAAGTTCGACACTGATATTTCTGACAGTCTTTGCGTTAAAGCAGACGCACTTTAATCGATTCCTTTGTTTCATTACGTGAATAACCTTCATGATGGATGCATTATATCCTGTCACTGTACCATCTCCAACTACCCCCTTCTCAGATATGTATCACTGGTTCACACCTCCTGGTAAACTAGTTTAAAGTTTCCTGAACCAAACTAACAAATCTCCCACCCAGGGGACTTGTGCCCCTCCAGTTCAGGTGCAACCCATCTTTCTTGTACAGCTTGCCCAGAAGGCAGCCCAGAGATCTAAGTATCTGAAGCCCTCACCGGCATCTGCCTCAGAGCCATGTGTTCAGCTGCACTCACTGACTGTACTTCACCTCACTGTCTCGAGACACAGGTCGGAAACCTGAGATCACTGCAGTACTCGCCCTGCTCTTCAGCTTCCAACCTAACACTCTGTTGGCACTTTTCAGATCCTCAATGACTTTCTTGTCGATATCATTCGTGTCAACATGTAACACGATTTCCAGCTGCTCATCCTCTCACTTCAGAATCCAGTAAATCCAATTGGCGATCACCCGGATTCTGGCACGGCGGAGGCAAGATAACTTCTGGGAGAACGTAAGAATGTTGGAAGACTGTTCAATTTCCGTAATAAATAGGGAATAGTGCATAGTATAACCAAGGTAACTAATTGAGAAATGGGGGAAGAAAAACTGTTTTGCAAGAAAAGCAAAGAAAGAACAAATTTCAGAGATAGAGACCCAGAGAATAGAGCAATCAGTTTCAGGCATGGAAATAGATGCAGGTGGATACATAAAATCAAAAGTGAGATAGAGATGGAAAAGCAGAATAAGGTACTGATACAGAGAATGGAAGATTCAGAATGAAAAGAAAGAACCAACAGCACGTTCCAAATCCCAGGACATCACAGAATGCTGAATAGACATGCTATTTCTGTTTTAATCTCGGTAATCAGACGGCAATTTGCATAGTCTCAACTCTCAGAGTTAGCAACAATGTAATGGCTGATTTGTCCGAGTGGTAGTTATTGGTACCACAGCAGTGCGCAGAAATCTGTATGGATGCTTCCAAGACATGATTGAGTTTGGGGAAATTCATTTACCGACTGAGGTTCATCAATGGGTCTTGGCGAAGATTGATTTGCAGATTGAGGAAAATTACTTTGAAGACTTAGTAAGTGCAAACTGCCAGACTAAGGTGAGCTTCAATCTCATTTAGTCATTCCATGCAATGTTGAAAGTAAATAGATACTCGAAAAGGAAAGTCGTAGCAGAACCATCGAAAAGAATCAAGGAATGGTCTTTTTATAATTTCACAGCTTCTTTCAAGGATTAAAAGGCGTCATTCTCCGCAGATTGGCAACGAGTTTAAAAAACATGCTTTTTGCTGCAGTGTCCTATATCAATGGTGGCCTCAACACACAACAGCCATTTTTAAATTCTGAACAATACATTGATGCCATTTAACGTCAATCTTATTCTTGCTCGATCTGATATGAAAATGGAGACATGAACCCCAGCCTCCTGGGTAAAAAGAGATGCAGACATTTCCATCACACGAATACGACCCCCAGTAGCTTTTCATTTATTGCTAATTATTGAAGTGCAAACCAGTAGTGAGAATCAGCTGGAGCCAATTCTCTCCTCAAGGGTTGCAGATCAGTCTAAAATCACACAACTGAAAGTAATACTACCATTTAAGGAATGCGGTATGCAGCAATCTCCGCTGCTTTTGCACAGTCGATTAATCTGTTAAAAAGTTGCCTTTAACACGGATCTCACTGCCCACAAGGCTCCATTCAGTCTGTCAGAATTCAACAAAGACTGTATTGCTCCACGATAAATCTGGATAGGATGTAGCATCTCATTGTTAGCTCGTGTATCCAATACCCAGAATGCACACAACTGAATGTCCAATGTCAGTTATGTCTTGCTGTCAGCATTGTCTTTTTGCAGACAATACAAAGTCTGCACACAGCAGAGTGTGACAACGTCGACCTGTAATATAATAGAGATTTTAATCCTGCAGACATTGTGTTTCTATACAAATTACAAAAATTAGTTCTGCTGAGTATTACAAGTATCAGTCATCAGTTAATATAGACATTGAAGTAACTTTAACAATATATAACATGAACACTGCTGAGCGTTCAAATATTAACTGTCCTTCATTGTAGGTATTGCAGTACTTACATAATTCACACCGTTTCCAAATATCAGTCATCCCTCATTGAGTAATTGCATTACCTTCATTATTTTATCACTGTCGACAATACATAGTTTTCACAATGTTGAGTGCCAGAATAGCTGCCCTTTCTCGCAGAGGGTATTATAATACTGCAGAGGGAAAAAAATGACTGCAGATGCTGGTATCCAGATGCTGCCTGAACTGCTGTGCTCTTCCAGCATCACTGATCCAGAATTATAATACTGACGTCTAGTGAGAGTGAGACATTTGGATACAAAAATAACTTCAAGGTAGGAGAAAGAGGATGATTGTAGAGTCCTGTGATATGCTGCGCACCACAAGGATTGCTGCCGTGTCCACTGCCTATTTTTTTGGTTTTTTTTTAAATACAAATGACTCGGATTTTATTATAGTAGCATGGTTGTTAAGTTTGCACATTACGTCAAAACTGTCGACATTGTTAACACTTTCGGAGGTTATCTCAGAGTACAACGGGGCCTTGATCAGATGAGTCAATAGGTCTGGATATGCAGATGGACTATTTTTTTTAGATTAGATTACTTATCGTGTGGAAACTGTTCCTTCGGCCCAACAAGTCCACACCGACCCGCCGAAGCGCAAGCCATCCATTCCCCAACATTTACCCCTTTACCTAACACTATGGGCAATTTAGCATGTCCAATTCAGCTGACCTGCACATCTTTGGACTGTGGGAGGAAACCGGAGTACCCGGAGGAAACCCACGCAGACAAGTGGAGAATGTGCAAACTCCACACAGTCAGTCGCCTGAGTCGGGAATTTGTACAAATATTAGGTGTTACCTTTTGGCAATGCAAATCAAGGCAAGACTTATGTATTTAAACGGTGAGTCGAGAGGGGTGTTGCTGACGTAAGAGATTTTGGTTACAAGTTCATAGTTCCTTGAAGGTGGAGTCATCGTTAGACAGTGCTGTGAAGAAGACATTTGGGACCCTTGCCTTTATTGGTCAATTCATCGGGTATTACAGTTTCAGCTTTATTGGACAGGTTACTTTTGAATGTTCCGTTCAATTTTGGATTACCAAAAATTCCAAGCATCTCCCTGTTATCGGAAAGATGATGGCAAACTTTAATGGGAAGAGAAAATATTGACAGCATATTGCCGGGGCTGGACTGTTAGAATTACAGGGAGATAATGAATATTTCGTGTTTCTTTTCCTTGATGTTTCGAGAGTTTCAGGGTTACTTTATAGCAGTTTATAAAATCACAGGCTCGGATACGTTGAATATCCAAAATATTTTTCCCAGGGTAGAGGCGACCAAAATTAGATGACACAGGTTAAGGGTGAGAGGGGAAAGATTCAAATGGCGCCCAAATGGCAGCTTTACGACATAGAAGGCTGTGTGCGTCTGGACTGAGCTGGCAGAGGAAATGTCTGAGTCTGGTGCCGTTACAATGTTGGGAAGTTATGTTAAAAGTTACATGAATAAGAAAGGTTTCGTGGGATATGGGCAACAAGCCGGAAAATGGGACTTCATTCGTTTAGGATATAAAGCCCGTGTTTTAGAAGTGAGACAGAACTGTCGTTTTCCATTGTATGCACGGATATGACTCCATGATATCGTATTATTTTCCAAAACACGCAGGTTATACACTGCTGCCTGTTGAAATAGCAGTGATCCTACGCCTTAGACACTGTGTAACCATATGCAGAACATATGATGTAAGCTGATGTGTTACTCAATCTTCTCCAGGGAAGGAAATCAGCTGCTTGTGATGACAAACTCACTGCATTGTGCTTGTCTTTTTTAAGTTATGTCTGGATAGTTAGAGATACACAATAAATTTGGTCAAACGAGTGATGCCCACAACGACTGAATGAACAAGAAGAAGCATTTACATTGTACTTTGAGATTATCAGTTCAGGAACAAAGGTTGGATGGCAGCCCTCCATATTTGATTTTACTTCGCTGAAACATTGCAGAGTGCTCCCACTGGTTTTCACCAGGTTAATCATGATTCATGTCTGTCTCTCCACTTACTAATCTCCTTAATCTGAGTAGATGTTTGACTGATGAGTGAAATGGTCTTTTCGCATTCACATCACGGAATAGTTCTTTATTTGCAATTATTAACAGCAATATAAAGTTGTGCTAACATATAAAAAGTTCCAATTCTCCAGGTAGTTCATAACGCAGAAAAAAGAAATCGGTGACCATGAGAACTTCCCTGTTCTTAGTTCTTGGATTCTTGATGACGGTGCAGCTGGGCACTGCTGATGAAGGATTGCAACCACGTATTTTCTTTTCAGGTGAGTCCATGTATCATCAAACATAGTCCAGAAGAGTTCAGAAGGTCAGGTGGAGGAGATTCATTCCCCTGAAGATCACGTTCTCGTCTGTAGTGTTTAGATTTACAAGTGTCTAGAATGATTTAGTTGATATGTTCAAAATCTGTCCGTGGGATGGGGGCATCTCTTGGAACACCAACATTTGTTGCACCTTCCTAATGTCTCCAAAGGGCATTCAGGAATCCATCACATTTCGGTGAATGTGGAGTCACATATAAAGAAGAAAAGGAAAAAAAATCAGTTACTTTCCCTGAAGGAAACGAGAGGAGTAGGTGTTTCTTACTTTCTTCACACAATTTGAATATCATCCGAACTTCATTACTTTCCATTGAGAGATTCGAAGACATGTCCTCAGAATAGTTATTTATGGATAGTGATTCTAGTGACAGTCCTGCATGTCCACCATCGAGTCGCATGACATTTGGTGAAGCAGTGCGGTCATTTCCCATGAGTGCAGAATTTATTTTTGTTCAGAACCATTTGTGCTGGTTTCTTTTTCAATACAGTTATGTCACCACTTCATCAATTACCTCCTCCTATTTACTTTCCAGGTGTAACCGTTGGCTGCAAAACCACTGGTGGAGTATGCAGAATAGGACATTGTAAAGAAGGGGAAGTCCAGCTGGAAGAGAAATGCTTGTTACTTCTCAAGTGCTGCAAAGCTGATTAAATTGAATCGTGAAAGTGTAAATGCGAACTACCAAGGTTCATCTGAGGCTGTGGCTGAAGCCAACTGCTGTCTCTATAATTTATTCGCTCCAGACTGTGTACACCCCCATAAAACCTTCTCCATTTCTATGGAATCGTGAATAAAACCCTCACCGCATTGCTTACATGTTGCGTCACGTTTCTTAGTATAGATTGTGCCTGGTATGCGTTTTATTGTCGCTAGTTTGGGGAGCGGAGGGGGATGAACCTCCAACAAATAGCAGTAACACAGTCGCCTCCAAACTAGACTTCTTCAGGGCCTAACATTTTGAGTCCATAGCAAATGACCAACTAATAATGTCTCTAGAATGAACAGGTATGTAATAAGCTGTTCCTTCCATTTCCATGATCACCTTCATCTAGAATGTGCACCGTGGTAGATATACCGCTCCCTGCAAGTTTCTTTCAGATCCATTCACCATCCAGATTTGGAAATGTGTCAGAGATTCCTTCTGTTTCATCAAAATCCGAGAATTCCCTGCCAAATATTTCTCTGTGGGCCATTCCATAGCACCGGGGCAGCAGATGGTTCAAGTAGAATTTCACTCCCATACCCAAATATCCTCAAATGGAAAATGCGACGAGAAACAAATAACCGAAAGGCCAGGATTCCACACGGACAATTAGTGAAAATAAATGAAGGATTGGTGAATTCAGCAGTGGTGTTGAAGAAAGAAAGAAAGAAAGAAGGACAGAGAGAAACAAGGAAAGAGAGAGAGAGAAATAGACAGAAAGAGGATAGAGAAAGAAAGTAAGAAAGACAGAGAAAGGGAGTGAGAAGGATAGAAAAAGGATATAAGGAAAGAAAGAGGGAAAGAAAGAGTTAGGAAGAGCGAAGAGAAAGAAAGAGAGAGGAAGGAGGTGAGAGGAATGAAGAGAGAGAGGAAGGAAGACAGAGGAAGGATGGAAGGAAGGAACAAAGGAAAGAAAATTCCGAGTTTAGTTCTGTCAAGAAGGCTTACATTTTGGGAGATAGATGTGTTGGTGAAAGGCTCAGTACCGGCACCGTCACTGTATTGCACCATACAACTGTAAGAAAATGATTGCAACAGCAGAATTACCCTCGCACATACAACCAAAGAGAAAACAAACATGGAAGACGTTTACCGACTTGCATTTAACTTTTGATCAATTTGTCAATGTGGTTGAGGAGCAGTCCACTGCCACTGAACACCTCCAGTACAGAAACAAGTCATTCAGCCGAGCAAGATCTCTCCATAGTTTCAAAGAACAATCTTGTAGACGCAGCAATGACATGCAAAATCCACACAGATATCCACCGAGGGTGGAACTGAACGTGGCTCTCTGACACTATGAT
Source organism: Hemiscyllium ocellatum (assembly GCF_020745735.1). Classification (NCBI taxonomy): domain Eukaryota; kingdom Metazoa; phylum Chordata; class Chondrichthyes; order Orectolobiformes; family Hemiscylliidae; genus Hemiscyllium; species Hemiscyllium ocellatum. Next base: position 13,464,253 of record NC_083449.1, read on the forward strand.
GCAGCAATTCTGAACACCATGCCTCCCCTGGGGGACCGCAGGACCAATGTGACTGTCGTTGTTTCATGCAGTGGGGAGTGGGTAATCGATTGGATTAACTTGAGGGGTTTAACGGGATTGATGTTGTATTCAACAAGCAAATATTGAATGTGTGCACGATGATGTAGGAAGCGTGGGATTGTGTCATTCTGAATGCAAAAGGGGCAGAGAGACAGGAAGTCTTAGATTCTGAGTCATCATGTTGTATTTCACTCATTTAAACTATTTGAAATTGGGTGTAGAGGTGCTCACAGTGGGAATCACACTCAAACACATCCACCAAACCAGTCACAGGGATGGATGTACACACATTGAAAACACAAGCATATTCACCTCCTGCTCAAACTACATGGCAACAGGGATATGAGAAAGCGTATGGGTACTGTTGGAATATCAATGCCAACTTTGACCATTTGGCTTACACTCTGCCTGAAGCATTGAGGGGAAGAAACCAAAAAAAAATTCATAATATGGTCAGTACCTTATGGGAGAGAAGAAGTCTGACTTTTCTCTGTCTTTACAGTAAATGTGAAGAAAACAAATAGAAATGATAGAGCAAGAGAACCTGGGAGAATGGAATCACTTTCAGCTGTTCACCCACACATGCAGGTTCCCACTGGATGATTGGACAGAACCAGGCGTTTCAATTGCAGAATTATGATGTATTTCTGGTCTGAAACGGAATGCGAAAATCGACTGAGGTGAAAGCATATAATTGGCAACACATTTATAAACTCACTGCAAGAACATTTCCTTACAGATTTTAAAAAATACAATGTGTTTGTGATCCTTGGAAGAGACTCATTATATTATACGTGGAACATTTAACCTGATGCCCATCGAACATACACCAATCCATTGTTGTCTGCATGTATGTCCAATGCCCATTAAAATGTCCTGAATATCAGGGGATCGATTACAATTGCAGGCTGGCCATACCACGCCACTACTACTCTCTGAGTAAAGAAACAACTCATTGTGTCTGACATAAATCTGTCACCCCTCAATCTTAAACTACGTCCCTGTGTAAGCCTTCACCATGCGAGGAAAAACGCCTTCACTGTCCACCCTACCTAACCCTTGGATTATGTTATACGTCTTGATGAATTCACTTCTCAACCTTCTCCTCTCCAATGCAAGTAGCTTCAGTTCCCTCAGCCTTTACACGTAAAACCTTCCTTCCATTCCAGGCAACACTTTAGTAAATCTCCTCTAAACGCTTTCCAAAGCTTCGTCGTCCATCTTATAATGCGGTGAACAGAACTGTACACAGTACTCCATGTGCGGCATTACCAGTGTCTTGTGTACTTGAAGCATGACTTGCTTGTTCGGAAAGTAGTCACACAGTAATGAACGTATAGTAACACACCGTATGCTTTCTTGACAACACTATGAGAGCTGAAAATGTGTTTTTGGCTAAAGCGCAGCAGGTCAGGCAGCATCCAAGTAACAGGAAATTCAAGGAACACTATCAGTCTAGATGGAAAATTTCAAGGAATTACGCACCTGGACAATGTTATCTCTCTGTTCATCTGCACTGCAAAGAGTTTTACCATTAATCCAGTAGTCAAATTCCTGTTCCGTCTTCGGATGTGAACTACCTCACAATTTTCTGCATGAATCCTCATTTGCCAGTTCTCAGCCCAGCTCTGCATCTTATCTGCTGAGATATTTGGATCATTGATAGTCACAGGTGAGATGATGAATGAGTGGACTTTGGCGAAAGTGGTGCCACTGTTTAAGAAGAGTGGCAAGGACAAGCTAGGGAACTATAGACGAGTGAGACCGACCTCGGTAGTGGGCAGGTTGTTGGAGGGAATCGTGAGAGAAAGGATGTATATGTATTTGAAAAGGCAAGGACTGATAACGGTTACCCAACATGGCTTTGGGCGTGGGAAGTCATGTCTCACTTAATTAGGTTTTTGACGAAGTAGCAAATAGGATTAATGAGGACAGAGCGTTAGACGTGATCTATATGGAATTCAGTAAGGCGTTTGACAATGTTCCCCATGGGAGACTCATTAGCAAAGTTAGATCTCATGAAATGCAGGGAAAACTTGCCATTTGGATACAGAATTGGCTCAAAGATAGAAGACAGAGGATGGTGGTGGAGGGTGTTTTTTCAGACTGGAGACCTGTGACCAGTGGTGTGCCAAAATGATCAGTGCTGGATCCTCATTTTTTTGTCATTTAAATAAACAATTTGAAAGCGAACATAAGAGGTACAGTTAGTGAGTTTGTAGATGACATCAAAATTGTAGGTGTAGTGGACAGCGAAAACGGTTACCTCAGATTACAATAGTATCTTGACCTGATGGGCCAATGGGCTGAGAAGTGGCAGATGGGTTTAATTCAGATAAATGCGAGGTTCAGCATTTTGTGAAAGCAAATCATAGCAGGCCTAATAGACATAATGGTAAGGTCCTATGAAGTGTTTCTGAACAAAGACACCTTGGAATGCAGGTTCATAGTTCCTTCAAAGTGTTAGATAGAATAGTCAAGAAGGCGTTTGGTATGCTTTCTTTTATTGATCAGAGCATTGAGTACAGGAGTTGGGAAGTCATTTTGTCACTGTCCAGGACATTGGTCAGGCCACTGTTGGAATATTGCGTGCAATTCGTGTCTCTGTCCTATTTGAAAGATGTTGTGGAACTTGAAAGGGTTCAGGATGTTGTCAGGTTTGTAGAATTTGAGCAATGGGGAGAGGCTGAACAGGCTGGGGTTGTTTTCCCTGAAGTATCGGAGGCTGAGGGGTGACCTTATGGTGGTTTACACAATTATGAGAGGCATGGATATTGTAAGTATGCAAAGTCTTTTCCCTGGAGTCGGGGATTCCAGAACTAGATGGAGTCAGTTTAGTGTGAGAGGGGAAATATATCAAAGAGACCTCAGAGGAAACTTTATTTCACACAGAGGGTGGTACGGGTATGGAATGAGCTGTCAGAAGAAATGGTGGAGCCTGGTACATCTACAACATTTAAAAGGCATTTGGATTAGTATATGAATATGAAGGGTTTGGAGAGATTTGTGCTGGCTGCTGGCACGTGAGTCTAGATTGGGTTGTGATATCTGCTCGGCATGGACGGGTAGGACCGAAGGATCTGTTTCCATGCTGCACATCTCTATGACTCTGTGACTCTGTAACCCGTAACATCCAACGGCACTATCCACTACTCTGCCTACCTGTGTGTCATCGGCAAGTTTACAAAAGCGTTCTTCTACGCCACATACTTTACACCGATGACAAACTGAAGATAGTCAAATACAGATCCTTACAGCACACGACTGAAAACTGATCTTCAGGATGAACAGTTTCAACCAATCACCGCCCGCTGATTTCTTTCAGCTAAATAATTTCTGATGGAAACCTCTATATCACCTTCAATCTCGAAACGCTGCATTTCGTGCAATAGCCTACCGTGTGAAAGCATACTGATGCCTGGCTGAAGTTGATATGCACACATCAGCCGCTTTGCCTTCATTCACCTGTTCTGTCATCTTCTCGAAGAAATCAGTAAGGTTATTGAGGCATGACCAACCTTTCTCAAAACCGTGTTGACGATCCATAATCAAATTACTCCTTTCCAGGTGATACAAATATTATCTCTTATAATATTTTCCAACACCTTACCCAGAACTGAAGCAAGTGTCTCTGACCTATAATTATCAGGTTTAATCCGAGTCCCTTTCTCAAAGACGGGTACAGCATTTGCTGTCCTCCAGACTTCAGACACTTCTCCTGTCGACAATGAACCATAAAGATCAAAGCTAAAGTCCCTACAATCTCCTCCCTGGCTTCCCAGAGAATCCGAGCATAAATCCCATACACCCCAGCGGGCTTCTCTATTTTCAGAATTCTCAAAATTGCGAAAACCTCCTCTTTGTCAAATACACTATCATCTAATCTAGAACCATACATGTATGTATTGCCGTTATCAAAGGTGAATACTGGCAAAAAGTCTTCATTTAGCTCCTCCCCTATGTACTTCATTTCCACGCAAATCTTCCCACTGCTATATTTGATTGGCCTAATCTTCCTGTCGTCATTCTTTAATTCCTGATATTCCTATCAAACGCTTGGAACTTTACTTGATCTTATCCAGCAGCAACTTCTCATATCCACTCTTGGCTCTTCTTAGCCCTCTCTGTGGTTCATTTTGGCTCATGTATAACTTTCAAGCCACCTATTTGAGGCTACACACGTTATCCTTACGTCAGCCATCTTCTACCTCCTGACAAGAGCTTCAACTTCTTTAGTAAGCCATGGTTGATAGGTATTTACTTATCAAGGACCCGCTATAGCAACACCTTGAACAAGCTCAGACTTCACGTGCGTCCATTCCTGCAGTTTCCTTCCCCATTCTATGCTTGTTCTGTCTTACCTAATCGCATCATAATTGTCTTTCTCCCAATTATCCCTCTTTCCCTGCTGTTCATACCCATCCCTGCCCATTGCTAATGTAAACATAATCAAATTGTGATCACAATCGCCAAAGTCCTCACCTACATCCAAATCTAACACCAGGCTGCGTTCATTCCCCAGTCCCAAATCCAGTATGGCATCGCCCTTTGTTGGCCTGTCTACATACTGTGTCAGAAAACTCTACAGCACACATTGAGCAGAAACTTGCACATCTAAAATACTTGAACTCTATTATTCCCAGTATATATTTGGGAAGTTTATGCCCCCATACCAACTACTCAGTTACTCTCGCTCCTATCGGGAATCATCTTTGCTATCCCTTTTCTCTCCATCATTGGAAGAATTCAGAAGATTATAGAAAAACTGCCGGTAGTGTGACTTCCCATTTCCTGTTACTAACCTGAGCCCAAACTATCACAGTACTCAAACGTTATCTCAGCTGCTGTAATACTACACTTGATTAACAATGCCAACACCTCCACATCAGCCCCAACCGCTTTTATCACATTCTCTGGTCTTAGTGAAACATCTACATCGCGGAATCTGCAACAAACATTCCATTCCCTCCTCCAGACACATCTTTCAAGGGGCCACAACATCGAAATCCCAGTTACACACTAGGCTGCAAGTTCACTCATCATATTCTGGATTGTCCTGGCATTGATGTACACACATTTCAATTCAAAAACCTGATTACAAGTGCCCTATCGCGACCTCGTAATCCTATCCCTGACTTCTTTACCATCAACTTCCTGTACATTGGAACTACAGTTCATGTTGTCATCTGCCTGCTGCATTAGTTTAAAACACCTCCCCCGAAGGCCATTAACTATTCTGACCCCAGCCCAAGGATATTGGTCCCTCTTCGGCTCATTTGACGACCATCCTGTTTTCGAGGAGCCACCTTCCCCAGATAGAGCTCAAGTTTTTGCCGAATCCCAAAACCTCTCTTCTATACTCTTCCTGCAGCCACATCTTCAGCTCCATTCTTTTCCTTATCCTCGCTTCCCCCGGAAGTGTGACGACCAACAAAGCAGAGGTAAAATCTCTGTTGTTCTAGCTCGAAGTTTCCACCCTACTTCCCTCACTTTCTGCCTGAGATACACATCTATCTTCCTACCTTCTTCACCTGGTTGTGGAGGAACTAATTTCCTGCAACTCCTCTCAGTAACCGCCTCCCTGTCCTCAGTTATCCAAAAAAAAGCCAATTGAAGCTCCAGTTCCCTCAACGAGCTGTAGTTTTTTGGGCATTACAAAATGAAGTCAGCAGGGACATTAGAGGTGACCCTTACCTCCCACATAATGCAGGAGGAACATTCAACTGCCATAACCTCCAATCATACGATTCTGAATACTCAAACAGACCTCTGAAATAATTGAAACACGAAAAAAAAACACTTGCCACCTTCCCAACAGACACACATATATTTTATTTTGATTAGAGGAGGAGGATAGATGGGAGACAGCACCCAAATAGTCTTTTGGCAAAAGCAACAGCCCAAATATGTAACCTCGCGAACTCTCTGACAGATGACAGGATATCTAGAACAGGTGACCTAAAGTGAATTAACTTAGACTGTATACAGACTTATCCCGACAGGCTCCACTGCTTTCTGGTGACCTTACAGCATCTCCGACATACTCCAGAAACTATAATATAAGAAATACGGTAACACGAAGTAAGTTCTTGCACTATGTCTAACAAAAGTAACAGTGTACACGTTTCCATTGCAATTATATCCCAGCAACTCTGAGTGAAATATTTCAGAAGAAGATGAGACGAATTTTAATGCACATTCTGTAACTTGAACATAATCTTACATTTTAGAAATGACTGAAAAGTCCTAAATCAGATCAGAAGAGTGTGGCATTGTATCACTTAAAACAGAAGAGGGACAGACCGAGGAAGACGGTTGGATAGAGGTTTTGACCCCCATTTCAATGATTCACCCCCAACACAAAAGATTTCTTGTTGCACACAGATGCAGAGACAGAGATACAAATATACATATACACACTAACGCAGCAACAATGAAAGAAAGATATGCACAGAGGAGTACTGAGAGGCTCATATAGACACAGTAACAGATCAACAAGGGCACAAATAGATAGGCATACACTTGGGCATAGAAACACATATGGTGTTATTGAGTTATACAGAATTTTTGAAAACAGATCTATCGGCCCATACAGTCCATTCTCACGATGATCCCAAACTAAACCATTCCCACCTGCCTGCACTTGGCCCATATTTCTTTTCCAAACTTCATCTTAATTCTTGCACTTAATCAAATGTCTATGAAACGTTGTAACGTCACCCACATCCACCACTGACACAGGATGTTCATTCCATTCTCGAGCCAGATGCTGTTTAACAAAATGCACTTCATGGGTCCTGATATGGTTACCCGACAACTCTGTGGAAGCTCGGGAAGGGATTATTGGGCACCTTGCCAACATATCTTAATCATAAGTAGCCACAGTTGAGCTACAGGAAGACATCAGGGTGGCTAACGTGACGCCATTATTAAACAACCTGGGAAGGAAAAGCCAGGGAAGTATTGACTATTGACAGTAACATTTGTGGTGGGCAAGCTGCTGGATTGAACCCTGAGGATAAGATTTGGATGTATTTGTAAGTACAATGTCTGATTCGCGATAGTCAAGCTGGTTGTGTGCGAAGGAAATTACATTTCATTAACTTGATTATTTTGGAAGAAGCAGTGAAGAGGATTGATGAGTGCAGAGCAGGGGTCGTGACTTCAGTAAAACGTTCGATAATTTTACTCATGGTCGACTGCTCAGTGAGGTTAAATCTCATGGAAAATAGGAAGAAAATGTCAGTCAGATTTAGATTGAAATGAGAAGACAGATGGTGGTCAACGAAGGTTGCTTTTCAGCCTGTCGGCAGATGACCAGTGCCATGTCGCAAGCACCAGTGTTGGGTCCACTGCTGTTCATCATTTCTCTAAATGATTTGAATGTGAACATAGGACATATGGTTTATAAGTTTACAGATGACACCAAAATTGGATGTGTACAGGACAGAGAAGAAGGTTTTCTCAGAATATAACGGGATCTCGATGAGATGGGCTAATGAGCTGAGGTGTGGCGGATGGAGTTTAATTCAGATAAAGGTGAGGTGCTACATTTTAGAATGTAAAATCAGAGCGGGACGTATACACAAAAAGGTGAGGTTCCCAAACAGAAAAGCAGTTTCGAGGGTAAAATGGCCTCCCGCAGCTCCGAGCCACATTTGCTACTCCGTCACTGCAACTCTCAGCGGTCTTACAAAGGCAGAGGAAGTCCCAATTCAGCCAGTCAGTACCGCTGCGATGAGATAGGCTGAGCCCATTCTGCTCCCCTAAAGAGTTACACAGGAATAGAATGAAGTATTCATCGCTTCATAGAGATATACGTTACAGAACAAATCTTTTACTCCTGCTTACCAGATGTCCTAATTTAAATTAGTTTCAATGTCAGCATTTGGCCCATTTCGCTCGAAACTATTCCTTTCTATATACCGATTCAGATGTCTTTCTAAGTACAAGCCTCCACCACTATCTCAGGCGACTGAGATACACGCATCATCCTCTATGTGAAAACATTGCCCCTAGAATCCCATTTAAATTTTCCCCTCTCACCCTAAATCTATGCCCACTAGTTGTGGACTCCCAACCTCAGGGAAAAGATTTAACCTATCCATGTGCAACATGATTTTATGAACCTCGATATGATCACTCCTCAAAGACAGTAATTTATTTTAATGTGATGCAACTGTGAAAATTTTTCAAGACAGCATCAAGAGCCAAAGAGGAAATTAATGATTAAGATTATCTGAACTGGTTGTGTTATTAAAGGGGCATATGTTAATTAGGAAAAGAGAAAATCTGCTCTCCTCCTCAATATGCATCTGGTGAAAACTGAGCACATGACTGAGACTGCAAAATAGATCGCTTGCTGAATCTGTAAGAACGCATTTTTGACCATGTAGCGTTGTACTCAATAGTTAGTCTATGTTCTGTGCTCATCTTTTAACCTCTTAGAGATCAGGATCATTGACAGTGCGACCTCACCTCTGACAACAAATGATCATAATGGAGTACTTTGAGCTCCGAAAAATCTCTACAACCATCGACAAGGCACAGCAGGAGGCAATACAGCCTTTCTAAGATGCTGCACAGGAACAGGGGAGCCCTGGTTAGCTATCGTGAATTACAGAGAAGGGATAATTATAGATTTTCAGTTTGGATAGCTAAAACCAATGGGATTCATCAGGGATCAATTTGAGGCTATCAACAAATTACCATCAAGTTTAATGATTTGAATGAAGGGGCTGAATGGACTGGAGCTTAGTTTGCTCATACACCATGATAGTCGTTCAATAAAATGTCAATTGGAGACATAGTTTCTTCAATGGGATACAGACAGGGAAGGGAAGTGAGCAAATCGTTGGCAAAAAGTGAAATAGTGCAATGTGAGTAATGCAAACTTTGTTCTTTGGAGGAAGCATAAAACAACCTTAAATTATATAATTGGAGACTGAATGCAGATTTCTGTGCCCTGGCCCACAAATCACATCAAGATAGTCTGTAGATATAGCAAATTATTTAGAAAACAAACGGAATGACACTGTTCCGTGCAAATGGTATAGGGTATTCTTGCAATGTTTTTTTTTACTGCATCGGTACAGGCCATTACTGTGACCATATCTAATTTCCTGTGTGCGGTTGTTATTCCCTGAAGTGAACAACCAATGACTTTGGAAAGTTTTCAAAGATTTTACTCTTTAATCAATCTTAGGACGAAGGTATGATGATATGCACAATTAGTCATTTCGGCCTTAGAATGAGAAATATTCTTTATGTCCATATGAAGTTTTGAGCTAGTGAATACCTGCTGAATACTTTATCTTGTATGGGAGAATAAAACTGGGGAGGTCATTTAAGAATAAGACGCATTCATTTACATACAAACATTGTAAAGATATTAAACGTTGCATTTTAAAATTATACTGGCATATTTGAACACCTATTCAAATCTAATGAGATTATTTGTTACGAAAGAAATGGCATTGTGTACGACAGCAACAATGATGTCCCTACGTGGAACATGGAATGTAATGAATTCATACAGTTCTACCATTGTTCAAAAAGGCCTCATTCGATCCACTTTGGGTCTGGATAATGTTATTGTGAGATTCAACTCAAGAGAGCAGAAGGTGCAATCTTCCTGAGAAGGAATAGCCTATTGTTCCCTCCCTCTCGGCGTATTCCTCCTCCCAGTAATATCTGTGAGCTGAAAACTCCTCAGTCGTCTTTACCACTAATGCCCGATTTCTGACGAAGATTCATTGGAATCTGCCCCCTTCCTGAAGCAAAGGGAATTCAGCCCAATTCAACTGTTCTGGGAATTAATCCCATAGACAGCAGCTTGTAATAGCAGAATAAATTCATGTGTTGAATGATGACCCGAATGATAGATCAGTGAGCCTGATAACATTGGTGCGTAAGTTGTTGGACAGAATTGCCTGTGGTGTGGATTTACACGCATTTTTAAATGCAACGACAGATTAGGGATACTCATCATGGCTTTGTCTATGAGAAATCATGTCTCACCAACTCGATTGCCTTTTGAAGAGGTGGAAAAGAAGATTGATGAAGGCAGTGTGTGAGACGTTATTCATGTAGACTTCAGCTCAGCGTTCGACAGGATCCTATCTGGCAGACGCGTTAGTAATGCTAGATTTAAAATGGATCCAAGCTGGGCTGGCCATTTGACTGCAAAATTAGATTGAAGGTAGGAGATAGTGGTTCGCACAGGATTGCTTTCCAGACTGGAACCCTGTGAAAAGTGGTGTACACAGGTGCTAAGTTCACTACTTTTTGTCATTTATACAAATGATTTGAATGTGAACATTTGCCTGTTTAGTACGTTTGCAGGTGAAATAAAATTCGAGGAACAGTGGGCCAGTAATGTTTACCTCAGAGTAGAATGCGACTTTGATCAGCTGGGTCAATAGGCTAAGAAGTGACAAATCGTGTTTAATTTAGACAAATGTGAAGTGTTGCATTTTGAGAAGTAAAAACAGGGCAGAGCTTCCACAATTTATGGTTGGGCCCTGGCAAGTGTTGGAGAACAAAAGGGTGCAGGGTCATATTTCCTGGAACGTGGAGTCACAGTAGACAGGGTCGTGAAGAAGGCTTTTGATATATTTGACTTCATTTGTCAGAGCATTGAGTATGCAAGTTGGGAGATGATGTTGTGACTGTGCCGAATGTTGGTTTGTCACATTTAGAATAATGTGTTTAATTTGGTTCTCACTGCTATCGAAAAGATGTTGTTAAACTTGACAAAGTGCAGAAAAGATTTACAAGCAATTTGCTAGAAAAGGAGTGATTGACTTTCAGGAAGACGCTGCGAAGCTGGGGCTTTTTGTTTCACATTGGAGCATCGGAGGCCTGGGCGTAACATTATAGTGGCTTATAAAATCATGCGGGGGCTGGATAGACTGAATAGCCAAGGTATTTTTCCCAGGATCGTGGAGCACAAAACTAAAGGAAAAATATTTAAGGTGAGAGGACAAAGATACAAAAGGGACAGAATTTTCATCAGAGTGTGGTGTGTGTGTGTGTGTATGGAACTGACCAACAGAGAAGGTGATGGAGGATGGTAACGTTACAAATTAAAAAGGCACTACGATATTCATATTAATAGGAAGGAGTAGGAGGAATATGGGTCCAATTCTGTCCAATAGGACGTGTTTTGATTGGGATGACTGGTCAGTGTGTACGAGGTTCCGTGCTGTATGAATCTGTAAGAGAGTTGAAGAGAAAAACTGTAAGGACCTTTCGAGTGGGAATTCTCTTCTTCAGATGTTTGTGGTGCCTCTCTGTTTACATTTCTCCAATGTGCTCTTTAATCAATTGACAGAGAAGTGAGTCAGTGATAATGAGACACAGGCAGGAAAGTGAGGACGAGACCACAACTTGATCACCCATAAACTAACTGATTCGTGGAGATGACTCGAAATGTCCAGTGACACACACCTGCTCCTCAGTCCCATGTAACTATGTTCCATTCAGCCCGTCAAATCTGCTAGACAGGAGCAGTTGGAGGTGACTTTCTCCATAACATAGTGCACAGAAATAAGGAAGTTCTGTCAACTACTGATGCATCAGTGAACTGCACTCTGGAGATGATGGATATGTCAACCTGACTTGAAATTTCCAAAATCAATCCAGTTCACTTAATGCTGAGTGTCAGCACAGTCCTGTCCCTGATAGAAGGCTATAGGTTGTACTTAATGTGGAGACACAGCTCAGTGCCCATCTCGTTTTTGTGACAAGCTGTTTTCATATTGAAATGGATTCAGATTTGAAAAAAATTCACTGGAAATCTCAGGGAGTATAGTGCAATGGCTTTCTCCTCCATGTATCCAGACCTTCCCTTCTGTGCAGTCTCTGCTCAATTATTTACCATGGACCCAGATACACTGTCAATGCAGTACCCATATCTCATCAAGAGAGGGGTCACTAGACATTCGGATAACATTGAGTCAACACAGCTGATAACACAAACCCGAAGAAAGCATCCACTGCGTCTCCACTGACTTTCCAATGACAGGAGCAAGTCGATTTCCCACACAAATCGTGCACCAATTCAGTGTTGAAAATACCTCAGTTTTACTGCTGGCTGAGAAAGTCCTTACATTTCTGCACAGTCACTTAGTAACAGTTCCTGTGACCAAAGACGTAGTTGACAATTCGCATTACCTTCTCTTTATCTCAGCAAATATAATGGCAGCACCAGTTTTCCCAATGATTTGATCAAAATACCCAGAGAAGAGAGACAGAGGGAACAAAACTCACTTTAAGCAGGACATACCTAAATGGAGGTGAACACGAGAAAATCAGAAAAGTTAGAATAAACTCCCGTTTTGTTTTACTTCCAATTCATCATTAGGATTCCTTTTGCCCCCTTTCCTTTCTTTCTCCCCCTTCTTTTTCTTGGCATTTATCCATCCATTCAATTCAAACCATACACCCGACTACACCGTCCCCCCACCCCAAGCCCAACCATCCCTGATACCAAAACATATAACATTATTTCCCAGTTGCTTTCTGTTCTGATGTGAGGTACATTGACTGAACCCAAAATTTATCTTGTTTTTTTTTCTCCCGACAGAGGCTCCATGCCTGCTGAGATTCCCCAACACTTTCAGACAGTGGAGAATTTTATTTCAGAGATCCAGCATTCACAGCTTTTTAGTTTAGTTCGCCTTTAATACTTTTGTTTCACGTGTTGTCGTCACCACTAGCAAGGGCAGCTTTTGCATACATCATTTATTCTTGCATAATTGGTGCTCTGTCTGGAAAAAGTGGCACCTCTACAAACAAAGTGGACTTCACATGGCGTACAAGTATTCTTGGAGTAGGGGGTTGAGTTGCTAATGTTCTTCGGGGAAGGAGTTAAACTAATGCAGCAGGGAGATGGGAATCTAAACTGTAGTTCCAGTGAACAGGCGTTTGAGGGTAGTGAAATCAGGGATTGGATTACAAGGTCGTGAGAGTGCACCGGCAATCGGGATTTTGATTTGAAATGTGTGCACTTAAGTGCAAGGAGCATTCAGAGTACGGTCGGAAAACTTGCAGCAGGGATTGATTCCGGGGATTTCGATGTTGTGGCCACTTCAGAGACATAGTTAGAGGAGGGAGAGAATGACTGTGATAGATTCTGGGATTTAGACGTTTCAGTAAGAACAGAGAAGATGCTAAAAGGGGTGTGCTTGGGTGGGGGTTGGCATTGTGAATTAAAGGTGGTATTACAGCAGCTGAGATAACGTTTGAGGACTCATCCACTGAGGTAGTTTAGGCTAAGGTTAGAAACAGGGAAGGAGAGGTCACCATGCTGGGAGTTTTCTACAGGTCTCCGAATTGTTCTCGTGATGTAGAGGAAAGAATAACAAAGATGATTCGTGATCGGAATGGTAGTAACTGAGTAATTTTTTTATGGTGTACTTTAACTTTCCAAATACTGACTGGGGATAATATAGTTCAAGTAGTTTAGATAGGTAAGTTTCTGTCCAAATCACGGAGGAGGTCTTTCTGACACAGGGTGGAGACAGGACAACAAGGGCCAAGGCCATACTGGAATTGGTACTGGAGAATGAACGCGGCCACATGTTAGTTTTGGAGGTAGTGAGCACTTTGGCGATCGTGATCACAATTCGGTTATGTTTGCAATAGCAATAGGCAGGACGGGTATATACTGCAGGGCAAGAGGGATAACTGGGGGACGGGAATTATGATGCGATTTTCAAGATTTAACATGCATAGGATGGGGAAGGAATCTGCAGGGGATGGACACACATGAAATGTGGACCTTGTTCAAGGAGTTGTTACTGCGAGTCCTTGATAAGTATACACCTATCAGCCATGGTTTACTGAAGAAGTTGAAGCTCTTGTACAGAGAGAGAAAAAGGCTAATGGGAGGACAAGGTGTGAAGTGTCATTAGTGGGCTTGAGAGTTATACGTTCGCCAGAAAAGACCCACAGTAACGGCTAAGAGGAGTCAGGAGAGTATAAAAGAAATTGCTACTGGATAAGGTCAAGGAAAGCTCTCAGGCTATTGATAGGAATATCAGGAATTAAAGAATGACTGGAGGAAGATTAGGCCAATCCAAGATTGTAGTGGGAGGGTGACTGTGGAAACTGAGCACATGGGGAAGTGTTGAATGAAGACTTTTTATCAGTGTTGACATTGGAAAAGGGAAATGGAAGTGAGAATATGGAGATACAGGCTAATAGGTTAGATGGGATTGTGGATGACAAAGAGGAGGTTTTAGCAATTTTGAAAAATCTGAAAATAGGTAAGTCCCTGGGCTGGATGGGGTTTACGCTCGGTTTCTCTGGAAAGCAGAGACAACATTGTAGAGCCTTTGGCTTTGACCTTTATGTCATCAGTGTCGACAGGCGTAGTGTCAGGAGATTGGAGGACAGCAAATGCTGTTATGGTGTTTAAGAAGGGGAGTCGGGATAAACCTGATAATGAAAGGTCAGTGAGACTTCCTTCGGTTCTGGGTAAGTTGTTGGAAAATATTGTGAGAGATAAAATTGATATCATCTTGAAAAGAGTAATTTGATTAAGGATAGTCAACACGGTTTTGAGATGTGTAGTTCGTGCCTCAATAACCTTATTGAGTTTTTCAAGAAGGTGACAAAACATGTGAATGAAGGCAAAGCGGCTGATGTGGGCATACTAACCTCAGAGACAGGCATTTGATAAGTTTCCGATCAGTAGTCTATTGCACAAATACAGAGTTTCGAGATTGAAGGTGATTTAGCGGTTTGAGTCAGAATTTGGCGAGATGGAAGAAGACAGCTGGTGGTAATAATTGAAAATGTTCATCCTGAAGATCAGTTATCAGTGATGTGCCGCAAGGATCTGTTTTTGGCTCTCTTCTGTTTGTCAGTTTGGTAAATGATATGGATGTGAACATGGAAGGATGGGTTAGTAAATTTGCTGATGACACTCAGGTAGGCAGAGTTGTGGATATTGCCGACGGATGTTATGGGTAACGGAACGACATAGATAAGATGCAGAGCTGGGCTGAGAAGTGGCAAATAAAGTTTAACACAGGAAAGTGTGAGCGAGTTCACTTCCGAAGTAATAGGAATGCAGAGTCCTGGGGTAATGATTGAATTCTTGACAGTACATATGAACAGAGAGATAACTTTGTCCAAGTACATAAATCCTTGAAACTTTCCACCCAGGCTGATAGGGTTATCAAAAAGGCTTCCGGTGTGTTGGCTTTCATTGGTAGGGTGAGTGGTTTCGGAACCGACAGGACATGTTTCAGTTATACAAGACAGTGGTAAGGCCGAACATGGAGTATTTGTACATTTCTGGCCACGACAATATAGGAATGACGTGGAAGCTTTGGAAAGGGTTCAGAGGAGATTTCCTCTGGTGTTGCCTTGAATGGAAGTAATGTTTGACGAGGAAAGGCTGAGCGAACTGAAACTGATTTCTTTGTAGACAAGAAGGTTGAGAGGTGATTCCATCGAGACATATAACATAATCGAAGGGTTAGGTTGTGTGGACAGTGAGATAAGTTTTCCTCTGTGAAGGCCAGACAGAGAGAACCAGTCATAAAATTTGAGGGGTGATAGATTTTGGTCTGATACAATGGGCAGTTTCTATACTCAGAGAGTAGTATCGGCATGGAACGGCCTGCCTGCAAAGGTAGTAAACTCCCTGATGTTAAGGGCATTTAAATAGGCATTGGACATATATATGGACAATAATGGAAAGTTGTATGTTCGATGTGTGTCAGATTAAATTGACAGGTCAGCACGTCTTTGAGGGCAGAAGAACCTCTAGTGTTCTGTAACGTTCTCTCTTTAATATTCTATGTGCTGTTACATAATCCGTAATGTTCCCTGTGAAGAACAATGCGAAATATTTTACTTAATTCTCTGCCTGTTCCCTGAAATCAACTCCCCATTTCCATCCTCCGGCTGTCCCACTTATGATATCCTGACATTTTTCCAAAGTTTACACATATATTGTATTTTGTTTAATTCTGTATGGAAACGCTCTTGCAGTTGATTTGTATATTTCTTGACAATTTTGTGCTGTTCCTTTTCATTTAGCTCTGTATTACCTGTTTCTGGTTCCGAAAATAAACATCCCAAATTCGGCCGACACTATTGCTTGCCAATCTGAATTCTTTAATTTGTGATTGGTTTGTATCCTTGACAGCTTTTGTGCACCATGACTGGTTCATCTTTTTCTCGAGTCTTCCTTTTTGCCATCGTCCATCATTACTAAAAGTTATGAAATAGCTGCTTAAAAGTAGCCCCACACATCCACTGACATTCGCCTCTGTCTCTTATGGCACAGTATTTTAGACCAGAGAGTCGACAGAATTCTGCAATTGAAATGGCTGTTTCATTCTAATCGTTCAGGGAGAACCTCCATTCTTCCAGCTTCTCTTGCTCTGTCATTTCTGTTTTTCCATTTCCTGCAACGACAGACAAAAGGCAGAAAGAGAAAATAAAGCAAGGGGCAGGGGAAAGCAAGACAAAGTGAAAAATGAGACACCGGGAGAAAAAGTGTCATACAGAGATAACGATGCAAAGAACAAAAAGAGATGCATTAAACATGCGACAATTGTAGAAGTGTGACAGACAGGTGAAGCGATATAAGTGAGATCGACAGAAAAAAAGAATGAAATAGTTCGAGACTTGGAGAGAATGAAGGAGAGAAATATGGAAGGAACGCTGATGAAATAGAAAGACATAAAGATGGGGGAGAGAATATTTAAGAGAAAGGGACAGGAAAAGAATAAAAATGAAAACAAAGATAAGAAGCGTCATGGAGTCATTGGGATATACAGCATGGAAACAGACCGTTCGGTCCAACCCGTCTATGCCGACCAGACATCCCAACCCAATCTCATCCCTCCTGCAAGCATGTGGCCCATATCCCTGCAAACCCATCCGATTCATACTCCCATCCAAATGCCTTTTAAATATTGAAATTGCACCAGCCTCCATCACCTCCTCTGGCAGCTCATTCCAAACATGCATGTGTGGAAAAGTTGCCTATTTGGTCTCTTTTATATCTTTCCCTTCCAACCCTGAACCTGTGCCATCTCGTTCTCGACTCACAAATCCCAGGGAAATAACTTCGCCTATTTATCCTATCCATGCTCCTCATCATTTTGCAAACCTCTGTAAGGTCTCCACTCAACCTCCGACACTCCTGGGAAAACAGCCCCAGCCTGTTGACCTCTCCCTATAGCACAAATCCTCCAACGCTGGCAACATCCTGGCAAATTAATTCTGAACTCTTTCACGTTTCACACCGTCTTTCCGATAGGAAGGAGACCAGAACTGCATGCAACATTCCAACAATGTCCTGCACAGCACCAACATGACCTCCCAACTCCTGTACTCAATACGATGACCAAGGGCACTATGAAGAAGTGCTCATGCCCGGAACTTCGATTCTCCTGCTCCTTGGATGTTGCCTGACCTGCTGCAATTTTCCAGTTACACATTATCAGCTGGGATCTCCAGGATTTGCAGTCCTCACTTTTTCCTCGAAGATTTTAACCTACTGCGAATCGACTTGCAAGAATGCCTACCTTGAAGAAGCTCTCTTCCTCCCTCTACAAGAATTTCAGTGACTCCCTCTCACACTGCACACCCCAAATCATCTCCTATGCCCGGAAGCTCTTCAGCCACATTCTCAAATTGGCTAGCTACCACAGCCATATCTCCTTCCTCAGCACCTTCCTATGGAACCGACAGAGCCCGCAGGGACGCTGGACTACATTCAGAACAACAGAATTTGTACCCAACCAGGACAACCAGTACCTACAACAAATCCGAAGCCTCCAGCAACAGATCTCCCTCCGGATCCTCTGCTCCACGCTTGCAGCCATGCGCCGCTACCTATATTCCCTACAATTAGACCTACTCCACCTCAGGACAAAACTCTCACAGACTTGCAAAGGACCTCTACTGTTCTTCATCCACAGAACAATCTATACACTAAACCAACAGTTCTTCAGAGCCACATGGGAAATTAAAGACAGTAAGTACCAAAAACTTTCATGTACTTACCCCCACACTCTGAGTTCCCCAACTGTTTCAGCATCTTCCATTGGCCTCCAAAATCACTCGGGCGCCATTAACCACGCGGCCGCTGCAGCACCATGAGAAGCAATCGCCGCCGTGAACCATGGCGTCACTTCCGCCCCCACTGACCTTGCAGCCTCTGCGTTCACCACCCACACAACAGCCTCCAAGATTGGCAGGAAGACCATCGCCGACAGATTCACGGGGTCCACGGCTATCGGGAATAACACTGTTTCTGCCGTCGCCCCAGCCACTTCCACCTGGGATGCCGTCCTCGCAGCAATTTCTGCCCCCAGCCACATCACTTATCTGCGCAACGACCATGGCGCATGTGTCTCCGCCCCCACGCCGAAGTCCGTCACCATGCCTAACCCCGCCCCCTCGCCGATCTCCGCCCCCCCCCCGAACCCCGCCCCCACGCCAATCTCTGTCCCCGCCCTGACTCCCGCCCATATGCCTAACTCCGCCCCCACTCCCACTCCAGCTCCCCACCAGGTCATAGCTCCCAGTACAGCCGAGTTTTCACCATCCCTCCAGAACTACCACTCTCTGAGGATGAAAGATCACTCCTCAACAGAGGCCTCACCTACATTCCACTTTGCTCTCAAATTAATGTGTACAATACGCAGTGGAACATTAAACAATTTTTCCACCGCCTTCGCCTCCACGCCTACTTCTTCAACCAGGATTCTCGCCCACCCTCTGACGACCACTTCTCCCTCTGACTCTCCAGCCACATGAACATCCCGCGCTGGCCTCTTACCTGTCCTCGATCTCTTCATAGCCAACTGCTGTCATGACATTAACCACCTCAACCTCTCTACCCCTCTCATCCACTCCAACCTCTCACCTTCGGTACTTGCAGCCCTCCACTCCCTCCGTTCCAAACCCAACCTCACTATCAAACCAGCAGGCAAGGGAGGCGCGGTAGTAGTTTGGCGCACCCACCTTTACACTACTGAGGCTAAATGCCAGCTCACGGACAGCTCGTCCTACTATCCCCTTGACCATGACCCCACCTCCCCCCACCAAACCAACTTCTCCCAGACCATCCAGAACCTCATCACCTCAGGGGATCTCCCATCCACCTCCTCCAAGCCCGTAGTCCCACAACCCCGCACTGCCCGTTTCTACCTCCTGCCCAAAACCCACGCACCTGACTGCCCCGGCCGACCCAATGTCTCAGCTTGCTCCTGCCCCCCAAACTCATCTCTGCATACCTCGACACGGTACTGTCCTCGAAGTCCAAGAATTCCCCACCTATGCCCGGGACACCACCCACGCCCTCCACCTCCGCCATGTTTTTCGCATCCCCAGTCCCCAACGCCACATCTTCACAATGGACATCCAGTCCATGTACACCTCCATCCCCCATCACAAAGGACTCAAAACCCACGACTTCTTCCTTTCCCACAGTTCCAACCAGTACTCTTCCGCTGACATCCTCCTTCGACTGACTGAACTGCTCCTCACCCTGCACCTCTTTCCAATCCTCCCACTTCCTCCAAATTAAAGGAGAAGCCGTGAGCACCTGCATGGAGCCCAGTTTTGCCTGCCTCTTCGTAGGATATGTGGAACACTCCATCATCTGCAGTTACACTGGCACCATCCCCAACGTTTCCTCCGCTACATCGACGAATGTATTGGCTCTGCCTCGTGCTCCCATGAGGAGGTTGAACAGTTCATCCACTTTACCAATACCTTCCACCCGACCTCAAACTTATCTGGATCGTCTCAGAATCCTCCCTTCCCTTCTTAGGCCTCTCCATTTCTATCTCGGACGACCAGATCAACACGGACATTTACTGTAAACCGACTGACTCCCACAGCCCCCTAGACTACACATCCTCCCAACCTGCCCCCTTTAAAACTGCAATCCCATAATCCAAAATCCATCCTCTCCGCCGCATCTGCTCCCAGGAGGACCAGTTCCAATACCGTACAACTAAGATGGCCTCCTTCTTCAAAGACCTCAATTTCCCCCAGACGTGATCAACGATGCTCTCCACCGCATCTCCTCCACTTCCTCATCCTCCGCCATTGAGCCCCGCCCCTCCAATCGTCACTAGTACGTAACCCCACTGGTCCTCAACTACCACCCCTCCAACCTCCACATACATCGTGTCCTCCGTCGTCATTTCCGCCACAACCAAAGGGACCCCACCACCAGGGATATATTTCCCTCCCCTCCACTATCAGCGTTCCAGAAAGTCCACTCCCACGTGACTCCATCGTAAGGTCCACGACCCACACCAACTCCCCCTCCAATCCCAGCACCTTGCCCTGCAACCGCAAGAAATGCAAAACTTGCACTCACACCTCCCGCCTTACTTCCCTCCAAGACTCCAAGGGATCCTTCCAAATCCACCACAAATTCACCTGCACCTCCACACACATCAGTTATTGCATCCACTGCACCCAATGTGGCCTCCTCTATATTGGGGAGACAGGCCGCCATCGTGCAGGGCGTTACAGAGAACACCTCTGGGACACCCGGACGAACCAACCCAACCGCCACGTGACTGAAAACTTCAACTACCCCTCCCACACCACGAAGGGCATGCAGGTCCTTGGACTCCTCCAACACCAGACCATAGCAACATGGCGTCTGGAGGAAGAGCGCCTCAGCTTCCGCCTAGGAACCCTCCAACTACATTGGATGAACAAAGGTTTCTACATTTTCCTCATTTCCCCACACCCCCACCTTGTCTCAGTCCTAACTCAGCACCACCTTCCTAACCTGCAATCTTCTTCCTGACCTCTCTGCCGCTACCTCCACTCCGGGCTATCACCCTCACCTTAACCTCCTTCCACCTGTCGCATTTCCAAAGACCCTCCACCAATTCCCTCCTCCCTGCCTTTTATCTTAGCCTGCTGGGCACACTTTCCTGAAGAAGTGCTCATGCCCGAAATGTCGATTCTCCTGCTCCTTGGATGCTGCCCGACCTGCTGTGCTTTTCCGGCAACATATTTTCAGCTCTGATCTCCAGCATCTGCAGTCCTCACTTTCTCCTATGACCAATGAAGAAAAGCATACCAAAGAACTTCTTCACTATCCTATTTACCTGCGACTCCACTTTCAAGAAGCTATGAACCTGCACTCCAAGGTGTCTTTGTTTAGCAACACTTCCTAGAATCTTACCAATAAGTATACAAGTCCTGCTAAGATTTGCTTTCACGAATTCCAGCACCTCGCATTTGTCTGAATTAAACCCAGTCTGTCAAATCTCAGTCCATTGGCCCATCTGGTCCAGATCCTGTTGCAATATGAGGTAACCCACTTGTCTTTACAAAGTCGAGTCTTGAGAATCAAAGAGAACGGGAGGATGGAAAACAACTCAGTAGTAGTCAACAAGACAGAGTTGCAGTCAGATGAAAGCGAGGTGTGGGAGGGAAGCATATCCCAGAGATTAATTCCCCGAAAAGCACAGCTTCACTGAATTCACTCAACCATGATTTCTTTTCACTGATGCACATGAGTGACGCTGACCGTCCGATTTTTTTGTCGCTCATCACAGTTGCCCGTTTCAGAATGTTTGGGGATGCGAATGAACTTCTACGTGAACCATTTGCTGGCCGGGTGCTGTGAAGGAGCCCTCAATGAAACGTTTGGGAGCAAATTCTCGAAATTTGATGAAAAATAAGTAACCATTTATACATTTCGAAATCAGGACGGTGAGTGGATCAGAGAGAAACTAGCAGGGTAATGGAATTCCTGTATATCTGCCGCCGTTCACTTTCTGGATAAAGGTGAGCATGGAAATGGAAGGAGTTGCTTATGGTACACCTGTTCATACTTGAGACAATATTAGTCTGTCATTCGCTATGGACTCAAACTGTAAGATTCTGAAGGAGGCCAGTTTGCAGCCGACAGAGACGACTGCGTTTCTGCTACTTATTGGACTTTCTTCCACCTCCACACCAAAAGGAGCGTCAATATCATTCTTACTACACACAATCTGTAAGAAGACACGTGGCACGACATGTGAGCAATACAGTGAGGGCTTTATTCACGGTTCAATAGAAATGGAGAAGGTTTTAAGGGGACGTACACAGTCAAGAGACAATAAATTACAGAGATAGCAGCCAACTTCAGCCACAGCCCCAGATGCACCTTGGTAACCCACACTTCTACCATTTCACGATTCAATTTACGACGACGTTGCAGCAATTAAGAAGCAATAAGCACTTCTCTTCCAACTGGATTTGACCCTCTGGGCAATCTCCAAACCTGCATGTTCCTCCAGCCTGTTCGCAGGACTTGAAAGCAGGAAAGCAAAGATGAAGAGGTAATTGATGAAATGGTGAAATAATTCTAATCTAAAAGGCAACACTGCAAATGCTTCTGAACTAAAATGAATTCTGCACTCAAGGGAACTAACTGCAATGCTTCACCAAATGCCGTGAGACTGGAGGGTGAACTTGCAGGACCGCCCGCAGAATCACAATCCAGAACGAGCTCATGTTCTGAGGACCAGTCTTTGAATATCTCAATGGAAGATAATAAAGCTTGAATGACGTTCAAATTGTGAAATGAAACTAGGAAATGCCCACTCATCTCATATCCTTCATGGAATGTAAACAGATATTCTTATCATTTCTTCTTTATATGTGAGTGCAAAGTCACAGAAATGTGATTCACTTCTGAATGTCCTCTGGGGCCATTAGGAAGGTACAAAAAATGTTAGCTTTGCCAGAAATGCGTCCATTCCAAGACCGTTTTTTGGTAGATATCAATTTATTCGTTTTAGGCATTTGTGAACCTAAACACGACAGATGAGAATGTAGTTTTCAGGGGACTAATCAGATTCAGTTGACTATCTGAATGCTTCTAAAGGATGTTTGAGGCAAAATGGACTCAGTTTTAAAGAGAGGAGGTGGTTGCATTCCTTCATCAGCCGTGCCCAGCTGCACTGTCACCAAGAATCCAAGAACTCAGAACAGGGCAGTTCTCATGGTCGCTGATTTCTTCTTTCTGCACTATGAACTAGCTGGAGAATTGGAACTCCTTTTCTGATAACACAAACTACATCGCTGTTAATAATTGTAACAATAAGGAACGATTCTGTGATGTGTATGAAAAAGGACCATTTCGTTCATCAGTGAATCATGTACTCAGATTAAGAAGATTTGCTAGTGGAGAGACAGAAATGAATCATGATTGACCTCGTGAAAATCAATGGGAATTCTCTGCAGTTACTCAGCTTTGTATTATCAAATAAGGAGTGGTAGCACTTACCAGCGTTCCAGAACTGAAAACCTCAATGGATAATGTAAATGCTCTTCTTATTCATCCAGTCGATGTGGCTGATCCAAATGTATTGTACATCTCTAATTATTCAGTGGGACCTTAAAAAGACAAGCATATTCCAGTGAGTTTGTAATCCATGCAGCTGGTTTCATTCCCTGGAGGACATTTAGAAACTCATTAGTACTGCAAATGGTTACACAATATCTAACGAGTGTGATTACTGCTTTTTGGACAGGCAACAGTGTATAACTTGGGACGTTTGGACAACAATGCGATGTCTTAGAATCATAGCACTCATAAGTGTGCAGAATATGTATTGTCTCCAGCAATACAATATTGATATTATTGTAATGTCTCAGTGAGTCTTTATCATGAATACTGTCTGACTCGTAGCTTCTTCCTTCTTATCCAAATTTATGTTGCCATTTTCCTTTAACAATTTATGTTCATAGCAGTTGCATAGTCTCCCACTCAGTTGGCTAGATGATTGGTTTATAATGCAGAGGAAGGTCAATAGCGCAAGTTCAATTTCCCACACTGACAGAGGTTACTATGAAGGGCCCGGTTTCTCAAACTCACCTCCATACCGGACGAGTGGCGACCATTACGTTCATCCACCATCATTTGTCTGCCCGACGATTCTCTGGGACGAGAGCAACATAATTCCATCACTTCCAGCATTTTGAAATGATCATTTCATCTTGCATTATATTTCTGGCTAAAATGCAATTTCATTTGGTAGCATTGTCTGCTTTTTTCACCCACACTGCACATTCCTGTCCACTCCCTCATAATCCTTGACTCCGTTGTTATCGATGAGTCTTTCTGTCTGTGTCTCAGAAATATTCACTATCTCTATCTCCAATCCTCTCTGAGAATATAATTTTCACCAATGAAAGAAATGAAAATAAATGTTCACGTCACAGTAATAAATTGAAGATAATATATAAAAGGAAAAAAAAGATGTAAAATGTGCCTGCTGGGTGTATTTTTCAACAACCCAGTGGGAAGGACGCGTTTCTACAGCTGTACCAGTCTGACTGAGAACACATCTGGAGAAATGTGTGTGAAGTGTGTTTGATGTTCTGAACTGAGAAAGGATATAGTTACTTTAGAAGCTGTTCAGAGATGTTTCAAATCATTTACCGCCGGGTTGAAGGGCTTATATTATGGAGGTTTAACCCTTGAAATGACAGGTGATCTGATAATGTCAGACAGTAATTTGAGGAGAGTGGATCAGTTTGGTGTTTCTATCATCCAAATTTGTCGTCATTAGGCTTTGTACATTTGTAGCGGCAGCTCACTTCAGGAATTAGCCTACTATTATTTGTTGACTAAAGAAAAGTGCCTGACGTGTTCCTATCATTGAAGTTGAGCCAGTCTGAAACTTTATCATTGACCATATCACCAATCCGGTTACAGTTAAAATCTATGATGTCCTGAGGATAAATGTGTCGGGAAAACGGAATGAGGAGAAATTCAAGTAGGAATTCATTCAAGTGGGAATTCTCTTTTCCCAGCAGCTTTTTTAAATGACATGCAATTCCTTCCTGAATCTCAGAATGATGCGTGGTTCCAATAATAATTGTCGGGCAGAATGGCCTGTAGACTCTTGTTTTCTGTTCCACGACCTTCGTGAAGACAGGTCCCACTTTGAGGTTCTGCAGTTTCTCTGGAACACTCATTCCATCCAGAGAGTTAAAGAATGTTTCACACTGTGCCACCAGTCACTTTGTAACCGCTTCTTCTAAACTGTGTGTCACGTGCTGCTGATTTGTCGATGATTTGTTTTATCTGTTTGAAAAAAAGCCTTGTTCCTTTTGTTAGAGATAGTTCAAGAACTTACTTCGTGTTACCATCTTTCTTATTTTACAGTTCCTGGAGAGTGTCGGAGATGCTGCAAGGTCACCAGGAAACAGTGGAGCCTGTCGGGATAAGTGCGTATACAGTCGAAGTTAATTCACTTTAGGTCCCCTGTTCTTGAGATCCTGACGTCTGTCAGAGAGTTCACGAGGTTACATATTTGGGCTGTTGCTTTTGACAAAAGACTATTTGGGTACCGTCTTCCATCTATCCTCCTCCTCTAATCAAAATAAAATATTTGTGTGTCTGTTGAGAAGGTGGCAAGTGTTGTTTTTCGTGTTTCATTTATTTCAGTGGTCTGTTTGAGTATTCAGAACCGCATGATTGGATGTTATGGCAGTTGAATGTTCCTCCTGCATTATGTGCGAGGTGAGGGTCACCTGTATTGTCCCTGCTGACTTCATTTGTGTGATGCCGAAACAACTCCAGCTCATTGAGGGAACTGGGGTTTCAATTGGATTTTCTTTGGATAACTGAGGACAGGGAGGCGGTTACTGAGAGGAGTTACAGGAAGCTAGTTCCTCCACAACCACGTGAAGAAGGTAGAGTGTCTACCATCAGGAATAGGAAAAGGAACTGGCAGCAAGTGCAGGGAAGACATGTTGTGGTTCCCCTTAACAGCAAGAATACCGTGTTGGATACTGTTTGTGTTTTTGGCTACTTACCAGAGAAAAACAACAGAGAAAGACAATTATGATGCGATTAGGTAAGATTTAACAAGCATAGAACGGGGAAGGAAATTGCAGGAATAGACGCACATGAACTCTGAGTTTGTTCAAGGAGTTCCTATAGCGGTCCTTGATAAGTAAATACCTATCAACCATGGCATACTAAAGAAGTTGAAGCTCTTGTCAGGAGGTAGAAGATGGCTGACGCGAGGATAACGGGTGTAGCCTCAAATAGGTGGCTTGAGAGTTATACGTTAGCCAGAAATGATCCACAGAGGGGGCTAAAAAGAGCCAGGAGTGGAAATGAGAAGTTACTGCTGGATACGATCAAGGAAAGTTCCAAGCGTTTGATAGGAATATCAGGAGTTAAGGAATGACGAGAGGAAGATTAGGCCAATCAACGATAGCAGTGGGAAGTTTTGCGTGGAAATGAAGGACATAGGGGAAGAGCTTAATGAAGACTTTTTACCAGTATTCACATTTGAAAAGGGCAATGTTAGTAACAATACAGATATGTATGGTTCTAGATTAGATGATAGTGTATTTGACAAAGAGGAGGTTTTAGAAATTTTTAGAATTCTAAAAATAGAGAAGCCCACTGGGCTGGATGGGATTTATGCTCGGATTCTCTGGGAAGCCAGGGAGGATATTGCAGAGACTTTAGCTTTGATATTTATGGTTCATTGTCGACAGGAGGAGTGTCTGAAGTCTGGAGGACAGCAAATGCTGTACCCGTCTTTAAGAAGGGGACTCGGCTTAAACCTGATTATTATGGGTCAGAGAGACTTGCTTCAGTTCTGGGTAAGGTGTTGGAAAATGTTATCAGAGATAATATTTGTATCATCTGGAAAGGAGTAATTTGATTATGGATCGTCAAAACGGTTTTGAGAAAGGTTGGTCATGCCTCAATAATCTTACTGATTTCTTCGAGAAGATGACATAACAGGTGAATGAAGGCAAAGCGGCTGATGTGTTCATATCAACTTCAGCCAGGAATTAGTATGCTTTCACACGGTAGGGTATTGCACGGAATACAGCGTTTCGAGATTAAAAGTGATTTAGCAGTTTGGATCAGAAATTGTTTAGCTGAAAGAAATCAGCGGGTGGTGATTGTTTGAAAATGTTCACCCTGAAGATCAGTTATTAGTGGTGTGCTGTAAGGATCTGTATTTGGCTATCTTCAGTTTGTCATCTGTGTAAGGTATGTGGCGTAAAAGAATGCTTTAGTAAACTTGCTGATGACACACTGACAGGCAGAGTTGTGGATAGTGCTGATGGATGTTACGGGTTAGAGAGCACAGAGCCACAGAGATGTGCAGCATGGGAACAGACCCTTCGATTCTACCCGTCCATGCCCTGCAGATATCACAACCCAATCTAGACCCACGTGCCAGCAGCCAGCCCAAATCACTCCAAACCCTTCATATTCACATACCAATCCAAATGTTGCAGATGTACCAGCCTTCACCAATTCTTCTGACAGCTCATTCCATACCCGTACCACCCTCTGTGTGAAATAATGTTTGGTCTGTGGTCTCTTTTATATCTTTCCCCTCTCACCTGAAACCGATGCACTCTAGTTCTGGACTCCCCGACTCCAGGGAAAAGACTTTGCATACTTACACTATCCATGCCCCTCATAATTGTATAAATCACTATAAGGTCACCCCTCAGCCTCAGACACTTCAGATAAAACAGCCCCAGTCTGTTCAGCCTCTGCCCATTGCTCAAAATCTACAACCCTGACAACATCCTGTTATTTATTTTCTGAACCTTTTCAAGTTTCACAGCTTCTTTCCAATAGGACAGAGACCCGAATAGCACGCAGTATTACAACAGTGGCCTAACCATTTTCCTGTACAGCGGCAAAATGACTTCCCAACTCCTGTTCTCAATGCTCTGATCAATAAATGAAAGCATTTCAAACGCCTTCTTCACTATTCTATCTACCACTTTGAAGGAACTATGAACCTGCACTCCAAAGTGTCTTTTTTCAGTAATCTTCGTAGGACCTTACCATTACGTGTATAACGCCTGCTATGATTTGCTTTCACAAAATGCAGCACCTCGCATTTATCTGAATTAAACTCCATCTGCCACTTCTCAGCCCATTGGCCCATCAGGTCAAGATACTATTGTAATCTGAGGTAACTGTCTTCGCTGTCCACTACACCTCCAATTTTGATGTCATCTGCAAACTCACTAACTGTACCTCTTTTGTTCGTTTCCAAAGTATTTATGTAAATGACAAAAAAAAAGGACCCAGCACTGATCATTTTGGCACTCCACTGGTCACAGGTCTCCAGTCTGGAAAAAAAACCCTCCACCACCATCCTCTGTCTTCTACCTTTGAGCCAATTCTGAATCCAAATGGCAAGTTTTCCCTTCATTACAAGAGATCTAACTTTACTAACGAGTCTCCCACGGGGAACATTGTCAACGCCTTTCTGAAGTCCATATAGATCACGTCTACTGCTCTGTCCTCATTAATCCTCTTTGCTACGTCATCAAAAACTCAGTCAAGTGAGACATGACTTCCCACGCCCAAGGCCATGTTGGCTATCCGTTATCAGTCCTTGCCTTTTCAAATACATGTACATCCTTTCTCTCACGATTCCCTCCAACAACCTGCCCACTACCGAGGTCGGTCTCACTCGTCTATAATTCCCTAGCTTGTCCTTACCACTCTTCTTAAACAGTGACACCACTTTTGCCAAAGTCCACTCATTCATCCCCTCACCTGTGACTATCAATGATCCAAATATCTCAGCAGATAAGATGCAGAGCTGGGCTGAGAACTGGCAAATGAAGGTTCATGCGGAAAATTGTGATGTAGTTCACATCCGAAGACGTAACAGGAATTTGACTACTGGATTAATGGTAAAACTCTTTGCAGTGCAGATGAACAGACATATATAACTTTGTGCAGAAGCGTAAGGCCTTGAAATTTTCCATCTAGGCTGATAGTGTTGTCAAGAAGGCACACGGTGTGTTACTATACCTTTATTAGTAGTGTGACTGCTTTCAGAACTAGCAAGTCATGCTTCAAGTATGCAAGACACTGGTAAGGCCGCACACGGAGTACTGTGCACAGTTCTATTCACCGCATTATAAGATAGACGTGGAAGATTTGGAAAGGGTTCAGAGGAGATTCACTAGAGTGTTGCCTGGAATGGATGGAAGGTTTTACGTGTAAAGGCTGAGGGAACTGAAGCTACTTGCATTGGAGAGGAGAAGGTTGAGAAGTGAATTCATCAAGACGTATAACATAATCCAAGGGTTAGCTAAGGTGGACAGTGAAGGCGTTTTTCCTCGCATGGTGAAGGCTTACACACGGGGTCGTAGTTTAAGATTGAGGGGTGACAAATTTATGTCGGATACAATGAGTGGTTTCGTTACTCAGAGAGTAGTAGTGGCGTGGAATGGCCAGCCTGCAACTGTAATCAATTTCCTGATATTCAGGGCCTTAAAATGGCATTGGACATACATGCGGACAACAATGGATTGGTGTATGTTCGGTGGACATCAGATTAAATTGATAGCTCAGCACAACATCGAGGGCCGAATACCATGTTTTGTTCTATATTCAATGAACTGTTCTATGTTTTATGTTTGATTAAATAATTCGTGACTCCCGCTATTAGAAACTGTATAAGATATTGGTGTAAATACTCTGCCTGTTCCCTGAAATCAATTCCCCAGTTACATCCTCCAGGTGTTCCACGTATAATATAATGAGTCTCTTCCAAGGGTCACAAACACATCGTATTTTTTTTAAATCTGTGTGGAAAAGGTCTTGCATTGAGTTTATAAATGTGTTGCCAATTATATGCTTACACCTCAGTCGATTTTTACATTCCGTTTTAGACCAGAAATACCACATAATTCTGCAATTGAAACGCCTGGTTCTTTCCAATCATCCAGCGGGAACCTGCATGTGTGGTTGAACAGCTGAAAGTGATTCCAGTCTCACAGTTACTCTTGCTCTATCATTTCTGTTTTTTTTTCTTCCCATTTACTGTAAAGACAGAGACAAGTCAGACTTCTTCTCTCCCATAAGGTACTGACCATATTTTGATTTTTTTGTTTTCTTGCCCTCAATGCTTCAGGCAGAGGGTAAGCCAAATGATCAAAGTTGGCATTGATATTCCAACAGTACCCATACGCTTTCTCATATCACTGTTGCAATGTAGTTGGAGCAGGAGGTGAGAATGCTTGTGTTTTCAATGTGTGCACGTGCATCCCTGTGACTGGTTTTGTGTCTGTGTTTGAGTGCGATTACCTCTGTGACCACCTCTATGCGCAATTTTAATTAGTTTAAATGAGTGAAACACAACATGATGACTCAGAATCTAAGACTTCCTGTCTCTCTGCCCCTTTTGCATTCAGAATGATACAATCCCACGCTCCCTACATCATCGTACACACATTCAATATTTGCTTGTTGAATACATCATCAATCCCGTTAAACCCCTCAAGTTAATCCAATCGATTACCCACTCCCCACTGCATGAAACAACGACAGTCGCATTGGTCCTGCGGTCCCCCAGGGGTGGCATGGTGTTTAGCATTGCTGAATCATAGTGGCAGAGAGCCAAGTTCAGTTCCACCCTCGGTGGATATCTGTGTGGATTTTGCATGTCATTGCTGCGTCTACAAGATTGTTCTTTGAAACTATGGAGAGACCTTGCTAGGCTGAATGACTTATTTCTGTACTGTAGGTGTTCAGTGGTAGTGGACCGCTCCTCAACAACATTGACAAATTGATCAAAAGTTAAATGCAAGTCGGTAAACGTCTTCCAAGTTTGTTTTCTCTTTGGTTGGATGTGCGAGGGTAATTCTGCTGTTGCAGTCGTTTTCTTACAGTCGCATGGTGCAATACAGTGCTGGGTGCAGATACTGAGTCTGACACCAGCACATTTATCTCCCAAAATGTGAGACTTATTGACAGAACTAAACACGAATTTTTTTTTCCTTTCTTCCTTCCTTCCATACTTCCTCTGTCTTCCTTCCTCGCTCTTCATTCCTCTCACCTCCTTCCTGCCTTTTCTTTCTCTCTCTTTCTTCCTCTCTCTTTATTCCTATCTCTTTGTTTCCCTCTTTCTTTCCTTATATCCTTTTTCTTCGTTTCTCACTCCCTTATTCTGTCTTTCTTACTTTCTTTCTCTATCCTCTTTCTGTCTATTTCTCTCTATCTCTCTTCCCTTGTTTCTCTCTGTTCTTCTTTCTTTCTTCAACACCACTGCTGAATTCACTAATCCTTGATTTATTTCCACTAATTGGAAATAAATTAGTGAGGAATGCTAGCCGTTCGGTTATTTGTTTCTCGTCGCATTTGTCCATTTGAGAATGTTTGGGTATGTGAGTGAAATTCTACTTGAACCATCTGCTGCCCCGGTGCTATGGAATGGCCCACAGAGAAATATTTGGGTGGGAATTCCCGGATTGTGATGAAACAGAAGGAATCTCTGACACATTTCCAAATCTAGATGGTGAATGGATCTGAAAGGAACTTGCAGGGAGCTGTATATCTACCACGGTTCACATTCTAGATGAAGGTGATCATGGAAATGGAAGGAGCAGCTTATTATATACCTGTTCATTCTAGAGACATTATTAGTCGGTCATTTGCTACGGACTCAACATGTTAGGTGCAGAAGTAGACTAGTTTGGAGGCGACTGTGTTACTGCTATTTGTTGGAGGTTAATCCCCCTCCGCTCCCCAAGCTAGCGACAATATAACGCATACCTGGCACAATTTATTATAAGACACATGACGCAACATGTAAGCAATACGGAGAGGGCTTTATTCACGATTCAATAGAAATGGAGAAGGTTTCATGGGGGTGTACACAGTCAGGAACGAATAAGTTACAGAGACAGCAGTTAGCTTCAGCCACAGCCTCATTGAACCTTGGTAGTCCGCATTTACACTTTCACAATTCAATTTAAGTCACGTTTGCAGCATTTGAGAAGTAACACGCAATTATCTTCCACCTGGACTTCCCCTTCTTTACAATGTCCTATTCTGCATATTCCTCCATTGGTACGGCACTCAGCGCTTACACCTGGAAAGGAAAGACGAGGAGGTAATTGATAAGTTGTGAAATAATTGGATTGGAAAAGAAATCCGCACAAATGGTTCTGAGCTAAAATAAATTCTGCACTCATGGGAAATGACCGCACTGCTTCACCAAATGTCATGCGACTCGATGGTGGACATGCAGGACTGTCACTAGAATCACAATCCATGACTAACCAATCTGAGGACCTGTCTTCGAATCTCTCAATGGAAGATAATGAAGTTTGAATGGCGTTCAAATTGTGAAATGAAAGTCGGAAATGCCCACTCAACACATATCCTTCAGGGAAAGTAATCTGATATTCTTATCATTTCTTCTTTATATGTGACTGCAGAGTCACAGAAATGTGATTCACTTCTGAATGTCCTCCAGGGCCATGAGGAAGGTACAAAAAATGGTGGCTTTGCCAGAAATGCGTCCATTCCAATTCCAGTTTTTTTGTAGATATCAATTTATTCTTTTTAGGCATTTGTAAATCTAAACACGACAGATGAGAATGTTGTTTTCAGGGGACTAATCAGATTCAACTGACGTTCTGAATGCTTCAAGGGATGTTTGAGGCGAAATGGACTCACGTTTAAAGAGAGGAGGTGGTTGCATTCCTTCATCAGCCGTGCCCAGATGCACTGTCACCAAGAATCCAAGAACTAAGAACAGGGCAGTTCTCATGGTCGCTGATTTCTTCTTTCTGCACTATGAACTAGCTGGAGAATTGGAACTCCTTATATGATAACGCAAACTACATTGCTGTTAATAATTGTAACAATAAGGAACGATTCTGTAATGTGCATGAAAAAGGAACATTTCGTTCATCAGTGAATCATCTACTCAGATTAAGGAGATTTGCTAGTGTAGAGACAGAAAGGAATCATGATTAACCTGGTGAAAATCAATGGGAATTCTCTGCAGTTACTCAGCTTTGTATAATCACGTAAGGAGTGGCAGCATCTACCATCGTTCCAGAACTGAAAACCTCAATGGATAATGTAAATGCTCTTCTTGTTCATCCAGTCGATGTGGCTGATCCAAATGTATTGTACATCTCTAATTATTCAGTGGGACCTTAAAAAGACAAGCACATTGCAGTGAGTTTGTAATCCCATGCAGCTGGTTTCCTTTCCTGGAGGACATTTAGAAACTCATCAGTTCTGCAAATGGTTACATAATATCTAACAAGTGTGATTACTGCTTTTTGAACAGGCAACAATGTATAACTTGGGTCATTTGGACAACAATGCGATGTCTTAGAATCATAGCACTCATCAGTGTGCAGAATATGTATTGTCTCCAGCAATACAATATTGAAATTATTGTGATATCTCAGTGAGTCTTTATCATGAATATTGTCTGACTCGTAGCTTCTTCCTTCTTATCCAAATTTATGTTGCCATTTGCCTTTCACTATTTCTGTTCATAGCAGTTGCATAGTCTCCCACTCAGTTGGCTGGATGATTGGTTTATAATGCAGAGAAAGGTCAATAGCGCAGGTTCAGTATCCCACACTGACAGAGGTTACTCTGAAGGGCCCGGTTTCTCAAACTCACCTCCATACCGGACGAGTGGTGACCATCAGGTTCAACCACCATAATTTGTCTGCCCGACGGATCTCTCGGACGAGAGCAACATAATTCCATCACTTCCAGCATTTTGAAATGATCATTTCATCTTGCATTATATTCCTGGCTTCTCTGGTAAAATGCAGCTTCATTTGGTAGTATTGTCTGCATTTTTCACCTGCACCGCACATTACTGTCCACTCGTTCATAATCCTTGACTCCGTTGTTATCCATGAGTCTTTCTGTCTGTGTCTCAGAAATATTCAGTATCTCTGCCTCCAATCATCTCTGAGAGTGTAAGTTTCAACAAAGAAAGAAAAGAAAATAAATGTCGCCGTCACAGTAATAGATTGAAGATAATATATGAAAGAAAAAAAAGATGTAAATTGTGCCTGCTGGGTGTATTTTTAAACAACCCAGTGGGAAGGACGCGTTTCTACAGCTGTACCAGTCTGACTGAGAACACATCTGGAGAACTGTGTGTGAAGTGTGTTTGGTTTTCTGAACTGAGAAAGGATATAATTACTTTAGAAGCTGTTCAGAGATGTTTCACTTCACTTACTCCCGGGTTGAAG
This sequence comes from Hemiscyllium ocellatum, assembly GCF_020745735.1. NCBI lineage: Eukaryota > Metazoa > Chordata > Chondrichthyes > Orectolobiformes > Hemiscylliidae > Hemiscyllium > Hemiscyllium ocellatum. Next base: position 13,498,363 of record NC_083449.1, read on the forward strand.
GGCTTATATTATGGGGGTTTAACCCTTGAAATGACAGGTGATCTGATAATGTCAGACAGTAATTTGAGGAGATTGCATCAGTTGGGTGTTTTTACCATCCAAATTTGTGGTCATTAGGCTTTGTACATTTGTAGCGGCAGCTCACTTCAGGAATTAGCCTACTATTATTTGTTGACTAAAGAAAACTGCCTGACTTGTTCCTATCATTGAACTTGAGCCAGTCTGAAACTTTATCATTGACAATATCACCAATCCGGTTGCAGTTAAAATCTATGGTGTCCTGAGGATAAATGGGATGTGAAAACGGAATGAGGAGAAATTAAAGTAGGAATTCATTCAAGTGGGAATTCTCTTTCCCAGAAGCTTTTTTAAATGACATGAAATTCCTTCCTGAATCTCAGAATGATGCATGTTTCCAATAAAATTTGTCGGGCAGAATGGCCTGTAGACTCTTGTTTTCTGTTCCACGACCTTCGTGAAGACAGGTCCCACTTTGAGGTTTTCCAGTTTCTCTGGAACACTCATTCCACCCAGAGAGTTAAAGAATGTTTCACACTGTGCCACCAGTCACTGTGCAACCGCTTCTTCTAAACTGTGTGTCACAAGCTTCTGATTTGTCGATGATTTGTATTATCTGTTTGAAAAAAAAAGCCTTGTTCCTTTTGTTAGAGATAGTTCAAGAACTTACTTCGTGTTACCATCTTTCTTATTTTACAGTTCCTGGAGTGTGTCAGAGATGCTGTAAGGTCACCAGGGAACAGTGGAGTCTGTCGGGATAAGTTCGTATACAGTCTAAGTTAATTCACTTTAGGTCCCTTGTTCTTGAGATCCTGACGTCTGTCAGAGAGTTCGCGAGTTTACATGTTTGGTCTGTTGCTTTTGCCAAAAGACTATTTGGGTACCGTCTTCCACCTATCCTCCTCCTCTAATCAAAATAAAATATCTGTGTGTCTGTTTGGAAGGTGGCAATTGTTTTTTTTTCGTGTTTCATTTATTTCAGCGGTCTGTTTAAGTATTAAGAATCGCATGATTGGAGCTTATGGCAGTTGAATGTTCCTCCTGCATTATGTGGGATGTAAGGGTCACCTCTGTTGTCCCTGCTGACTTCATTTGTGTGATGCGCAAACAACGCCAGCTCGTTGAGGGAACTGGAGTTTCATTTGGACTTTCTTTGGATAACTGAGGACAGGGAGGCAGTTACTAAGAGGAGTTACAGGATGTTAGGTCCTCCACGACCACGTGAAGAAGGTAGAGTGTCTACCGTCAGGAATAGGAGAAAGGAACTGGCAGCAATTGCAGTAAAGACATGTGGTTGTTCCCCTTAACAGCAACAGATTTAACCCTCCACTTGGGCACCACCCTGCCTTTCCATTATCTTTCCTAACTATCTGGTCCAACCTCCACTACCTATCACATTCTCCTCATCTTCATTTCCCCACCGCATTCCCAGCTGACTTTCAAACGACCCCACAACCACCCATTTTTCCCACAACCCACTAGGCCTCACTCCTGATGAAGTGCTCATGTTTGAAACGTCGTTTTCCTGCATTTCAGATTCTGCCTGACCTGATGTGATTTTACACAGCCACACTGTTTGACGTACACACCCCCACACACTCACACACACACACACTGCCAACCAGCACTCGTACACATACACACACAGACACCCACGCTCTCCAACTGTACAGACGCATACACACATGTACAGGCATGCGAACCATGGCCGATATGAACATACACACATAGAGTCACCCACCCACACATGCACACTCGCACACAGAGACACCTACTCACACACAAACAGACCAACATACATACAGGCACATACACAAAATCAAACAGACCACCACACTTACGAAAGCATCAGCACACACATACAGACTAACGCACACACAGACACCCACACACCACATCAACAAAAACACGCACACATACGCACACAGACCAACACAGACACCCACACACCGTATACAAAGACACACACACGTACATAAACAGACACACCCTCAAAAACATAAATCCTCACGGGCACGCACACATGCACAGACAAGCACACAGATATTGCCACAGACACGCACACACATATTGACACAGACACACACACGCTGAGTACGTTGGCATCGAGAGGATTGTGGTTGCACTGAGGCGCTCATAGTGGAACACGTTGATGTGGAGAAAGGTCCGTGCTCCCTCTGCAAAGTGGAAATGATTTGTCTTTGTGCAATTTTCCTGGCACACTTCCCAACTCCTGTCTGGTAGCATCATTACTCCATATTCCCCAATTAGGTTTATTCCCTTGGTAAATGTTCCTTTCCCTCTCCAACTCTATGATAAATGAAACGCAGTTGTGGACACTGTCACCAAAATGGTCTCCCACTGCGAGATCTGACACCTGCACTGGCTCATTTCCGAGCACCCAGTCCAAAATGGGCTTCCCCGCTGAAGCCTGTCCATATAGGGATCAAGGAAAAATTCCTGAACACACCTCACAAAAAACGGCTCCATCCAAATCACCTGAACTAAGGAGTTCCCAGTCAATATTTGGAAAGTTGAAGTCATCCATACAACGACTCTGTTACATGCATATTTCCAAAATCTACCAGTCGATCAGTTCTTCAAACTCCCTATTGCTATTTGGGGGTGTGTAGAAAACCTTCAATGAGGTGACTGCTCCCTTGCTGCTCCGAAATTTCATCCATATTAACTCAGTAGACAAACGTTCCTCAACAAACTTTGTTTCTGGAGCTGTAATGCACTCGCTGATAGCAATGCTATACAGCCTCCCCTTTCATCACCCTCCCTGTTCTTCCTAAACGTTCTAAACCCTGGATCATCTAGCGACTATTCCTGCCCTTGTGAAACCCACGTCTCCTTTCTGGCCACAACATCATAGTCCCATGTTCTAAGTTCGACACTGATATTTCTCACAGTCTTTGCGTTAAAGCAGACGCACTTTAATCGATTCCTTTGTTTCATTACGTGAATAACCTTCCTGATGGATGCATTATATCCTATCACTGTACCATCTCCAACTATCCCCTTCTCAGATATGTAGCACCGGTTCACACCTCCTGGTAAACTCGTTTAAAGTTTCCTGAACCAAACTAACAAAACTCCCACCCACGGGAATTGTGCCCCTCCAGTTCAGGTGCAACCCGTCTTTCTTGTACAGCTTGCCCAGAAGGCAGCCCAGAGATCTAAGTATCTGAAGCCCTCACCGGCATCTGCCTCAGAGCCACGTGTTCAGCTGCACTCACTGACTGTACTTCACCTCACTGTCTCGAGACACAGGTCGGAAACCTGAGATCACTGCAGTACTCGCCCTGCTCTTCAGCTTCCAACCTAACACTCTGTTGGCACTTTTCAGATCCTCAATAACTTTTTTGTCGATATCATTCGTGTCAACATGTAACACGATTTCCAGCTGCTCATCCTCTCACTTCAGAATCCAGTAAATCCAATTGGCGATCACCCGGATTCTGGCACGGCAGAGGCAAGATAACTTCTGGGAGAACGTAAGAATGTTGGAAGACTGTTCAATTTCCGTAATACACAGGGAATAGTGCATAGTATAACCAAGGAAATTAATTGAGAAACGGGGGAAGAAAAACTGTTTTGCAAGAAAAGCAAAGAAAGAACAAATTTCAGAGAAAGAGACCCAGAGAATAGAGCAATCAGTTTCAGGCATGGAATTAGATGCAGGTGGATACATAAAATCAAAAGTGAGATAGAGATGGAAAAGCAGAATAAGGTACTGATACAGAGAATGGAAGATTCAGAATGAAAAGAAAGAACCAACAGCACGTTCCAAATCCCAGGACATCACAGAATGCTGAATAGACATGCTATTTCTGTTTTAATCTCGGCAATCAGACGGCCATTTGCATAGTCTCAACTCTCAGAGTTAGCTACAATGTAATGGCTGATTTGTCGAGTGGTAGTTATTGGTACCACAGCAGTGCGCAGAAATCTGTATGGATGCTTCCAAGACATGATTGAGTTTGGGGAAATTCATTTACCGGCTGAGGTTCATCAATGGGTCTTGGCGAAGATTGATTTGCAGATTGAGGAAAATTACTTTGAAGACTTAGTAAGTGCAAACTTCCAGACTAAGGTGAGCTTCAATCTCATTTAGTCATTCCATGCAATGTTGAAAGTAAATAGATACACGAAAAGGAAAGTCGTAGCAGAACCATCGAAAAGAATCAAGGAATGGTCTTTTTATAATTTCACAGCTTCTTTCAAGGATTAAAAGGCGTCATTCTCCGCAGATTGTCAACGAGTTTAAAAAACATGCTTTTTGCTGCAGTGTCCTATATCAATGGTGGCCTCAACACACAACAGCCATTTTTTAATTCTGAACAATACATTGATGCCAGTTAACGTCAATCTTATTCTTGCTCGATCTGATATGAAAATGTAGACATGAACCCCAGCCTCCTGGGTAAAAAGAGATGCAGACATTTCCATCACACGAATACGACCCCCAGTAGCTTTTCATTTATTGCTAATTATTGAAGTGCAAACCAGTAGTGAGAATCACCTGGAGCCAATTCTCTCCTCAAGGGTTGCAGATCAGTCTAAGATCACACAACTGAAAGAAATACTACCATTTAAGGAATGCGGTATGCAGCAATCTCCGCTGCTTTTGCACAGTCGATTAATCTGTTAAAAAGTTGCCTTTAACACGGATCTTACTGCCCACAAGGCTCCATTCAGTCTGTCAGAATTCAACAAAGACTGTATTGCTCCACGATAAATCTGGATAGGATGTAGCATCTCATTGTTAGCTCGTGTATCCAATACCCAGAATGCACACAACTGAATGTCCAATGTCAGTTATGTCTTGCTGTCAGCATTGTCTTTTTGCAGACAATACAAAGTCTGCACACAGCAGAGTGTGACAACGTCGACCTGTAATATAATAGAGATTTTAATCCTGCAGACATTGTGTTTCTATACAAATTACAAAAATTAGTTCTGCTGAGTATTACAAGTATCAGTCATCAGTTAATATAGACATTGAAGTAACTTTAACAATATATAACATGAACACTGCTGAGCGTTCAAATATTAACTGTCCTTCATTGAAGGTATTGCAGTACTTACATAATTCACACCGTTTCCAAATATCAGTCATCCCTAATTGAGTAATTGCATTACCTTCAATATTTTATCACTGTCGACAATACATAGTTTGCACAATGTTGAGTGCCAGAATAGCTGCCCTTTCTCGCAGAGGGTATTATAATACTGCAGAGGTAAAAACAATGACTGCAGATGCTGGGAGCCAGATGCTGCCTGAACTGCTGTGCTCTTCCAGCATCACTGATCCAGAATTATAATACTGACGTCTAGTGAGAGCGAGACATTTGGATACAAAAATAACTTCAATGCAGGAGAAAGAGGATGATTGTAGAGTCCTGTGATATGCTGCGTACCACAAGGATTGCTGCAGTGTCCACTGCCTATTTTTTTTTTTAAATACAAATGACTCGGATTTTAATATAGTAGCATGGTTGTTAAGTTTGCACATTACGTTCAAAACTGTCGACATTGTTAACACTTTAGGAGGTTATCTCAGAGTACAACGGGGCCTTGATCAGATGAGTCAATCGGTCAGGATATGCAGATGGACGATATTTTTTTTAGATTAAATTACTTATCGTGTGGAAACAGTTCCTTCGGCCCAACAAGTCCACACCGACTCGCCGAAGCGTCAGCTGCTTGTGATTACAAACTCACTGCATTGTGCTTGTCTTTTTTAAGTTATGTCTGGATAGTTAGAGATATACAATAAATTTGGTCAAACGAGTGATGCCCACAACGACTGAATGAACAAGAAGAAGCATTTAAATTGTACTTTGAGATTATCAGTTCAGGAAAAAAGGTTCGATGGCAGCCCTCCATATTTGATTTTGCTTCGCTGAAACATTGCAGAGTGCTCCCACTGGTTTTCACCAGGTTAATCATGATTCATGTCTGTCTCTCCACTTACAAATCTCCTTAATCTGAGTAGATGTTTGACTGATGAGTGAAATGGTCTTTTCGCATTCACATCACGGAATAGTTCTTTATTTGCAATTATTAACAGCAATATAAATTGTGCTAACATATAAAGAGTTCCAATTCTCCAGGTAGTTCATAACGCAGAAAAAAGAAATTGGTGACCATGAGAACTTCCCTGTTTTTAGTTCTTGGATTCCTGATGACAGTGCAGCTGGGCACTGCTGATGAAGGATTGCAACCACGTATTTTCTTTTCAGGTGAGTCCATGTATCATCAAACATAGTCCAGAAGAGTTCAGAAGGTCAGGTGGAGGAGATTCATTCCCCTGAAGATCACGTTCTCGTCTGTAGTGTTTAGATTTACAAGTGTCTAGAATGAATTAGTTGATATGTTCAAAATCTGTCCGTGGGTTGGAGGCATCTCTTGGAACACCACCATTTGTTGCACCTTCCTAATGGCTCCAAAGGGCATTCAGGAATCCATCACATTTCGGTGAATGTGGAGTCACATATAAAGAAGAAAAGGAAAAAAATCAGTTACTTTCCCTGAAGGAAACGAGAGGAGTAGGTGTTTCTTACTTTCTTCACACAATTTGAATATCATCCGAACTTCATTACTTTCCATTGAGAGATTCGAAGACATGTCCTCAGAATAGTTAGTTATGGATAGTGATTCTAGTGACAGTCCTGCATGTCCACCATCGAGTCGCATGACATTTGGTGAAGCAGTGCGGTCATTTCGCATGAGTGCAGAATTTATTTTTGTTCAGAACCATTTGTGCTGGTTTCTTTTTCAATACAGTTATGTCACCACTTCATCAATTACCTCCTCCTATTTACTTTCCAGGTGTAACCGTTGGCTGCAAAACCACTGGTGGAGTATGCAGAATAGGACATTGTAAAGAAGGGGAAGTCCAGCTGGAAGAGAAATGCTTGTTACTTCTCAAGTGCTGCAAAGCTGATTAAATTGAATCGTGAAAGTGTAAATGCGAACTACCAAGGTTCATCTGAGGCTGTGGCTGAAGCCAACTGCTGTCTCTGTAATTTATTCGCTCCAGACTGTGTACACCCCCATAAAACCTTCTCCATTTCTATGGAATCGTGAATAAAACCCTCACCGCATTGCTTACATGTTGCATCACGTGTCTTAGTATTGATTGTGCCTGGTATGCGTTTTATTGTCGCTAGTTTGGGGAGCGGAGGGGGATGAACCTCCAACAAATAGCAGTAACGCAGTCGCCTCCAAACTAGACTTCTTCAGGGCCTAACATTTTGAGTCCATAGCAAATGACCAACTAATAATGTCTCTCGAATGACCAGGTATGTAATAAGCTGTTCCTTCCTTTTCCATGATCTCCTTCATCTAGAATGTGCAACGTGGTAGATATACCGCTCCCTGCAAGTTTCTTTCAGATCCATTCACCATCCAGATTTGGAAATGTGTCAGAGATTCCTTCTGTTTCATCAAAATCCGAGAATTCCCTGCCAAATATGTCTCTGTGGGCCATTCCATGGCACCGGCGCAGCAGATGGTTCAAGTAGAATTTCACTCCCATACCCAAATATCCTCAAATGGAAAATGCGACGAGAAACAAATAACCGAAAGGCCAGCATTCCTCACGGACAATTAGTGAAAATAAATGAAGGATTGGTGAATTCAGCAGTGGTGTTGAAGAAAGAAAGAAAGAAGGACAGAGAGAAACAAGGAAAGAGAGAGAGAGAAATAGACAGAAAGAGGACAGAGAAAGAAAGTAAGAAAGACAGAGAAAGGGAGTGAGAAGGATAGAAAAAGGATATAAGGAAAGAAAGAAGGAAAGAAAGAGTTAGGAAGAGCGAAGAGAAAGCGAGAGAGAGGAAGGAGGTGAGAGGAATGAAGAGAGAGAGGAAGGAAGACAGAGGAAGGATGGAAGGAAGGAAGAAAGGAAAGAAAATTCCGAGTTTAGTTCTGTCAAGAAGGCTTACATTTTGGGAGATAGATGTGTTGGTGAAAGGCTCAGTATCGGCACCGTCACTGTATTGCACCATACAACTGTAAGAAAATGATTGCAACAGCAGAATTACCCTCGCACATCCAACCAAAGAGAAAACAAACATGGAAGACGTTTACCGACTTGCATTTAACTTTTGATCAATCTGTCAATGTTGTTGAGGAGCAGTCCACTGCCACTGAACACCTCCAGTACAGAAACAAGTCATTCAGCCGAGCAAGGTCTCTCCATAGTTTCAAAGAACAATTTTGAAGACGCAGCAATGACATGCAAAATCCACACAGATATCCACCGAGGGTGGAACTGAACGTGGCTCTCTGACACTATGATGCAGCAATTCGAAACACCATGCCTCCCCTGGGGGACCGCAGGACCAACGTGACTGTCGTTGTTTCATGCAGTGGGGACTGGGTAATCGATTGGATTAACTTGAGGGGTTTAACGGGATTGATGTTGTATTCAACAAGCAAATATTGAATGTGTGCACTATGATGTAGGAAGCGTGGGATTGTATCATTCTGAATGCAAAAGGGGCAGAGAGACAGGAAGTCTTAGCTTCTGAGTCATCATGTTGTATTTCACTCATTTAAACTATTTGAAATTGCATGTAGAGGTGCTCACAGTAGGAATCGCACTCAAACACATCCACCAAACCAGTCACAGGGATGGATGTACACACATTGAAAACACAAGCATACTCACCTCCTGCTCAAACTACATGGCAACAGGGATATGAGAAAGCGCATGGGTACTGTTAGAATATCAATGCCAACTTTGACCATTTGGCTTATACTCTGCCTGAAGCATTGAGGGGAAGAAAACAAAAAAAACAAAATATGGTCAGTACCTTATGGGAGAGGAGAAGTCTGACTTTTCTCTGTCTTTACAGTAAATGTGAAGAAAACAAATAGAAATGATAGAGCAAGAGAACCTGGGAGAATGGAATCACTTTCAGCTGTTCAACCACACATGCAGTTTCCCGCTGGATGATTGGACAGAACCAGGCATTTCAATTGCAGAATTATGATGTATTTCTGGTCTGAAACGGAATGCGAAAATCGACTGAGGTGAAAGCATATAATTGGCAACACATTCATAAACTCACTACAAGAACATTTCCCTGCAGATTTTAAAAAATACAATGTGTTTGTGATCCTTGGAAGAGACTCATTATATTATACGTGGAACAGCTGGAGGATGTAACTGGAGAATTGATTACAGGGAACAGGCAGAGAATTTACTCCAATATTTGATATCGTTTCTTTCAGCGGGAGTCACGAAGTATTTAATCGAACTTAAAAGATAAAACACAGAACAGTTCATAGAACATAGAACAAAACATGCTATTCGGCCCTCGATGTTGTGATGACCTATCAAATTAACCTGATGCCCATCGAACATACACCAATCCATTGTTGTCCGCCTGTTTGTCCAATGCCCATTAAAATGTCCTGAATATCAGGGGATCGATTACAATTGCAGGCTGGCCATACCACGCCACTACTACTCTCTGAGTAAAGAAACAACTCATTGTATCTGACATAAATCTGTCACCCCTCAATCTTAAACTACGTCCCTGTGTAAGCCTTCACCATGCGAGGAAAAACGCCTTCACTGTCCACCCTACCTAACCCTTGGATTATGTTATAAGTCTTGATGAATTCACTTCTCAACCTTCTTCTCTCCAATGCAAGTAGCTTCAGTTCCCTCAGCCTTTCCACGTAAAACCTTCCTTCCATTCCAGGCAACACTCTAGTAAATCTCATCTGAACCCTTTCCAAAGCTTCCATGTTCATCTTATAATGCGGTGAACAGAACTGTACACAGTACTCCATGTGTGGCCTTACCAGTGTCTTCTATACTTGAAGCATGACTTGCTGGTTCTGAAAGCAGTCACACTACTAATAACGGTACAGTAACGCACCGTTTGCCTTCTTGACAACACTATCAGCCTAGATGGAAAATTTCAAGGATTTACGCATCTGGACAAAGTTATCTCTCTGTTCATCTGCACTGCAAAGAGTTTTACCATGAATCCAGTCGTCAAATTCCTGTTACGTCTTCGGATGTGAACTACCTCACAAGTTTCTGCATGAAACTTCATTTGCCAGTTCTCAGCCCAGCTCTGCATCTTATCTGCTGAGATATTTGGATCATTGATAGTCACAGGTGAGGTGATGAATGATTGGACATTTTGGCAAAAGTGGTGCCACTGTTTAAGAAGAGTGGCAAGGACAAGCTAGGGAACTATAGACGAGTGAGACCGACCTCGGTAGTGGGCAAGTTGTTGGAGGGAATCGTGAGAGAAAGGATGTATATGTATTTGAAATGGCAAGGACTGATTACGGACAGCCAAAATGGCTTTGGGCGTTGGAAGTCCTGTCTCACTTGATTGAGTTTTTGACGAAGTAACAAAGAGGATAAATGAGGACAGAACGGTAGACGTGATCTATATGGACTTCAGTAAGTCGTTTGACAATGTTCCCCACAGGAGACTCAACAGCAAAGTTAGATCTCATGAAACGCAGAGAAAACTTGCCATTTGGATACAGAATTGTCTCAAAGGTAGAAGACAGAGGATGGTGGTGAAGGGTTTTTTTTTCAGACTGGAGACATGTGACCAGTGGTTGCCAATATGATCAGTGCTGGGTCCTCTTTTTTTTTTGTCATTTGCATTAATAATTTGGAAGCGAACCTAAGAGAGCCAGTTAGTGTGTTTGCAGATGACATCAAAATTGGAGGTGCAGTGGACAGCGAAGAGGGTTACCTCAGATTACAACAGTATCTTGATCAGATGGGCAAATGGGCTGAGAAGTGGCAGATGAAGTTTAATTCAGACAAATGCGAGGTGGTCCATTTTGTGAAAGCAAATCATAGCTGGCCTTATACACGTAATAGTAATGTCCTACGAAGTGTTACTGAACAAAGACATCTTGGAGTGAAGGTTCATAGTTCCTTCAAAGTGGTAGATAGAATAGTGAAGAAGGCGTTTGGTATGCTTTCTTTTATTGATCAGAGCATTGCGTACAGGAGTTAAGAAGTCATTTTGCAGCTGTATAGGGAATTGGTTAGGCCACTGTTGTAATATTGCGTGCAATTCGGGTCTCTGGACTATTGGAAAGATGTTCTGGAACTTGAAAGGGTTCAGGAAAAAATTAACAGGATGTTGTCAGGTTTGTAGAATTTGAGCAATGGGGAGAGGCTGAACAGGCTGGGAATATTTTCCCTGAATTGTCGAAGGCTGAGGGGTGACCTTATAGTGATTTACACAATTATGAGGGGCATGGAGAGTGTAAGTATGCAATGTCTTTTCCCTGGAGTCGGGGAGTCCAGAACTAGAGGGAATCGGTTTAGGGTCAGAGGGGAAAGATATAAAAGAGACCTCAGAGGCAACTTCATTTCACACAGAGGATGGTACAGGTATGGAATGAGCTGTCAGAAGAAATGGTGGAGGCTGGTACGTCTGCAACAGTTAAAAGGCATTTGGATTGGGAGATGAATATGAAGGGTTTGGAGAGATTTGGGCTGGCTGCTGGCACGTGAGTCTAGATTGGGTTGTGATATCTGCTCGGCATGGATGGGTAGGACCGAAGGGTCTGTTTCCATGCTGCACATCTCTATGACTCTGTGACTCTGTGAGTCTATAACCCGCAATATCCATCGGCACTAGCCACAAATCTGCCTACCTGTGTGTCATCGGCAAGTTTACTAAAGCATTCTTCTACGCCTCATACTTTACACAGATGACAAACTGAAGATAGACAAATACAGATCCTTCCAGCACACCACTGAAAACTGATCTTCAGGATGAACATTTTCAACCAATCACGACCCGTTGATTTCTTTCAGCTTATCAATTTCTGATCCAAACCGCTAAATCACCTTCAATCTCAAAACGCTGCATTTCGTGCAATAGCCTCCCGTGTGAAAGCATACTAATGCCTGGCAGAAGTTTATATGCACACATCAGCCGCTTTGCCTTCATTCACCTGTTATGTCATATTCCCAAAGAAATCAGTAAGGTTATTGAGGCATGACCAACCTTTCTCAAAACCGTGTTGACTATCCATAATCAAATTACTCCTTTCCAGATGATACAAACATTATCTTTTATAACATTTTCCAACACCTTACGCAGAACTGAAGCAAGTCTCTCTGAACTACAATAATCAGGTTTAAGGCGAGTCACCTTCTTAAAGACTGCAACAGCATTTTGTCGACAATGAACCATAACGATCAAAGCTAAAGTCTCTGCAATCTCCTCCCTGGCTTCCCAGAGAATCCGAGCATAAATCCCAAACAACCCAGTGGGCTTCTCTATTTTCTGAATTCTCAACATTGCTAAAACCTCCTCTTTGTCAAATACACTATCATCTAATCTAGAACCATACATACCTGTATTGTTACTGACATTGTCCTTTTCAAATGTGAATACTGGTAAAAAAAAGTCTTCATTAAGCACTTCCCCTATGTCTTTTATTTCCACGCAAAACTTCCCACTGCTATCTTTGATTGGCCTAATCTTCGTCTAGTCATTCTTTAACTCCTGATATTCCTATCAAACGCTTGGAACTTTGCTTGATCTAATCCAGCAGCAACGTCTCATATCCACTCCTGGCTCTTCTTAGCCCGTCTCTGTGGATCATTTCTGGCTGACGCATAACTCTGAAGTCACCTATTTGAGGCTACACACGTTATCCTGACGTCAGCCATCTTCTACCTCCTGACAAGAGCTTCAACTTCTTTAGTAAGCCATGGTTGATTGGTATTTACTTATCAAGGACCCACTAAAGCAACTCCTTGAACAAGCTCAGAATTCACGTGTGTCCATTCCTGCAGTTTCCTTCCCCATTCTATGCTTGTTCAATCTTACCTAATCGCATCATAATTGTCTTTCTCCCAATTATCCCTCTTTCCCTGCTGTACATACTCATCCCTGCCCATTGCTAATGTAAGCATAATCAAATTGTGATCACAATAGCCACAGTGCTCACCTACATCCAAATCTAACACCAGGTCGCTTTCATTCCCCAGTCCCAAATCCAGTATGTCATCCCCTTTGTTGGCCTGTCTATATACCGTATCAGAAAACTCTCCAGTACACATTGAGCAGAAACTTGCACATATAAAATACTTGAACTGTATTATTCCCAGTATATATTGGGGAAGTTTATGTCCCCATACCAACTACTCTGTTACTCTCGCTCCTATCGAGAATCATCTTTGCTATCCGTTTTCTCTGCATCATTGGAATCATTCACAAGATTATAGAAAAACACCCGATAGTGTGACTTCCTCTTTCCTGTTGCTAACCTGAGCCCAAACTATCTCAGTACCCAAACGTTATCTCAGCTGCTGTAATACTACACTTGATTAACAATGCCAACACCTCCACATCAGCCCCAACCCCTTTTATCACCTTCACTGTTCTTACTGAAATATCTACATCGCGGAATCTGCAACAACGATTCCAGTCCTTCCTCTAGCTACATCTCTGAAGTGGACACAACATCGAAATCCCAGTTACAAACCAGGCTGCAAGATCACTCATCATATTCTGGATTTTCCTGGCGTTGATGTACACACATTTCAAATTCAAAATCCTGGTTGCAAGTGCCCTATCGCGACCTCGTAATCCTATCCCTGACTTCTTTATCCTCAACTTCCTGTACATTGGAACTACAGTTCATGTTGTCATCTGCCTTCTCCATTAGTTTAAAACACCTCCCCCACGAACAATTCTGACCCCAGCCCAAGGATATTGGTACCTCTTTGGTTCATTCGACGACCATCCTGTTTTAGAGGAGCCACCTTTCCCAGATAGAGCTCAAGTTATCGCCGAATCCAAAAACTTCTCTTCTATACTATTCCTGCAGCCACATCTTCTATACTATTCCTGCAGCTCCATTCTTTTCCTTATCCTCGCTTCACCCGCAAGTGTGACCACCAACAAAACAGAGATAAAATCTCTGTTGTTCTAGCTCGAAGTTTCCAACCTACTTCCACGAATTTCTGCCTGAGATACACATCTATCTTCCTACCTTCTTTGTCGGTGCCAAGATGGACCACGATTTTGGCCTGCACCCTCTTCTTCGAAAGGGTCACAAAATCATGATCAGAGATATTATGAAACCTGACACCAGGGAGGAAACACACCAACCGTAAGTCTCCGTCGTTCCCACAAAACCTCCTACCTGTCCCCCGGACAATGAAATCGCCAATGACAAAAACACTTCCTCTTCCCCTTCCCCTCTGGGCAACAGAGACAGACTCTGCGCCAGAAACCTGCACCTATAGCTTTTCTCTGATAAGTAGCCCAAACCCCAAAGAGTATCCAACACGGTATCCTTGCTGTTAAGGCGAAGCACCACATGTCTTCCCTGGACTAGCTGCCAGTTCCTTTTCCTATTCCTGACAGTAGACACTCTACCTTCTTCATGTGGTTGTGGAGGAACTAACTTCCTGTAACTCCTCTTAGTAACCAAAGAAAATCCAATTGAAACTCCAGTTCCCTCAATGAGCTGGAGTTGTTTAGGCATCATACAAATGAAGTCAGCAGGGACAATAGAGGTGCCCCTTACCTCCCACATAATGCAGGAGGAACATTCAACTGTCATAACATCCAATAATGCAATTCTGAATACTCAAACAGACCGCTGAAATAAATGAAATACGAAAAAAAAACACTTGCCACCTTCCCAACAGACACACAGATATTTTATTTTGATTTGAGGAGGAGGATAGATGAAAAACGGTACCCAAATAGTCTTTGGCAAAAAGCAACAGCCCAAACATGTAAACTCGCGCAAACTCTGACAGACGTCAGGATCTCAAGAACAGGGGACCTAAAGTGAATTAACTTAGACTGTATACGCACTTATCCCGACAGGCTCCACTGTTTCCTGGTGACCTTGCAGCATCTCCGACGCACTCCAGGAACTGTAAAATAAGAAAGATGGTAACACGAAGTAAGTTCTTGAACTATCTCTAACAAAAGGAACAAGGCTTTTTTTCCAAGCAGATAAGACAAATCATCGACAAATCAGCAGCACGTGACACACAGTTTAGAAGAAACGGTTACACAGTGACTGTTGGCACAGTGTGAAACATTCTTCAACTCTCTGGATGGAATGAGTGTTCCAGAGAAACTGGAGAACCTTAAAGTGGGACCTGTCTTCACGAAGGTCGTGGAACAGAAAACAAGAGTCTACAGGCCATTCTGCCCGACAATTATTATTGGAAACATGCATCATTCTGAAATTCAGGAAGGAATTGCATGTCATTTAAAAATCTTCTGGGAAAGAGAATTCCAACTTGAATGATTTCCTATTTGAATTTCTCCTCATTCCGTTTTCCCGTCCCATTTATCCTCAGGACAACATAGATTTTAACTGTAACCGGATTGGTGATATGGTCAATGATACAGTTTCAGACTGGCTCAACTTCAATGATAGGAACAAGTCAGGCAGTTTTCTTCAGTTAACAAATGATAGTAGGCTAATTCCTGAAGTGAGCTGCCGCTACAAATGTACAAAGCCTAATGACGACAAATTTGGATGATAGAAACATCCAACTGATCAACTCTCCTCAAAGTACTGTCTGAAATTATCAGATCACCTGTCATTTCAAGGATTAAACCTTCATAATATAAGCCCTTCAACCCGGGAGTAAATGAAGTGAAACATCTCTGAACAGCTTCTAAAGTAACTATATCCTTTCTCAGTTCAGAACACCAAACACATTTCACACACAATTCTTCAGATGTGATCACAGTCAGACTGGTGCAGCTGTAGAAATGCCTACATCCCACTTGGTTGTTTAAAAATACACCCTGCAGGCACATTTTACATCTTTTTTTTCTTTTATATATTATCTTCAATTTATTACTGTGACGAAAACATTTATTTTCTTTTCTTTCTTTGTTGAACCTTACATTCTCAGAGAGGATTGAAGGCAGAGATACTGAATATTTCTGAGACACAGACAGAAAGACTCATGGATAACAACGGAGTCAAGGATTATGAGGGAGTGGACAGGAATGTGTAGTATGGGTGAAAAATGCAGACAATGCTACCAAATGAAACTGCATTTTACCAGAGCAGCCAGGAATGTAATGCAAGATGAAATGATCATTTCAAAATGCTGGAAGTGATGTAATTATTTTGCTCTCGTCCCAGAGAACCGTCGGGCAGACAAATTATGGTGGTTGAAACTGATGGTCACCACACGTCCGGTATGGAGGTGAGGTTGAGAAACCCGGCCCTTCATAGTAACCTCTGTCAGTGTGGGAAATGGAACCTGCGCTATTGACCTTCCTCTGCATGATAGACCAATCATCCAGCCAACTGAGTGGGAGACTATGCAACTGCTATGAACATAAATTGTTAAAGGAAAATGGCAACATAAGTTTGGAATAGAAGGAAGAAGCTACGAGTCAGACAGTATTCATGATAAAGACTCACTGAGATATTACAATAATTTCAATATTGTATGGCTGGAGACAATACATATTCTGCACACTGATGAGTGCTATGATTCTAAGACATCGCATTGTTGTCCAAACGACCCAAGTTATACACTGTTGCCTGTCCAAAAAGCAGTGATCACACACGTTAGATATTATGTTACCATTTGCAGAACTGATGAGTTTCTAAATGTCCTTCAGGGAAGGAAACCAGCTGCATGGGATTACAAACTCACTGCAATGTGCTTGTCTTTTTAAGGTCCCACTGAATAATTAGAGATGTACAATACATTTGGATCAGCCCCATCGACTGGATGAACAAAAGAGCATTTACATTATCCGTTGAGGTTTTCAGTTGTGGACCGACGGTAGATGCTACCACTCCTTATTTGATTATACAAAGCTGAGTAACTGCAGAGAATTCCCATTGATTTTCACGAGGTTAATCATGATTCATTTCTGTCTCTCCACTAGCAAATCTCCGTAATCTGAGTAGATGATTCACTGAGGAACGAAATGGTCGTTTTTCATATACACCACGGAATCGTTCCTTATTTTTACAATTATTAACAGCAATGTAGTTTACGTTATCATATAAGGAGTTCCAATTCTCCAGCTCGTTCATAGTGCAGAAAGAAGAAATCAGCGACCATGAGAAATTCCCTTTTCTTAGTTCTTGGATTCTTGGTGACAGTGCAGCTGGGTACGGCTGATGAAGAAATGCAACCACCTCCTCTCTTTAAAAGTGTGCCCGTTTCGCCTCCAACATCCTTTAGAAGCATTCAGAACGTTAGTTGAATCTGATTAGTCCCCTGAAAATAGCATTCTCATCTGTCGTGTTTAGATTTACAAATGCCTAAAAGGAATAAATTCATATCTACAAAAAACCGGATTTGCAAAGGACGTATTTCTGGCAAACCCACCATTTTTTGTACCTTCCTAATTGCCCCAGAGGACATTCAGAAGTGAATCACATTTCTGTGATTCTGCAGTCACATATAAAGAAGAAATGATAAGAATATCAGTTTCCTTTCCCTGAAGGATATGAGTTGAGTGGGCATTTCCTACTTTCATTTCACAATTTGCACGGCATTCAAACTTCATTATCTTCCATTGAGATATTCTAAGACAGGTCCTCAGAACTTGAGCTTGTTCTGGATTGTGATTCTGCGGACAATCCTGCAAGTTCACCCTCCAGTCTCACGGCATTTGGTGAATCATTGCAGTTAGTTCCCTTGAGTGCAGAATTCAATTTAGTTCAGAAGCATTTGCAGTGTTGCCTTTTAGATTAGAATTATTTCACCATTTCATCAATTACCTCCCCATCTTTGCTTTCCAGTTCTCAATCCCTGCCAACAGGCTGGAGGATACTGCAGGTTTGGAGATTGCCCAGAGGGTCAAATCGAGTTGGACGCGAAGTGCGTATTGCTTCTCAAGTGCTGCACATTCGTCGTAAATTGAATCGTGAAATGGTAAAAGTGTGGGTTACCAAGGTGCATCTGAGGCTGCAGCTGAAATTGGCTGCTATCTCTGTAATTTATTGTCTCTTGTCTGTGTACGTCCCCATAAAACCTTCTCCATTTCTATTGAACCGTAAATAAAGCCCTCACTGTATTGCTCACATGTCGTGCCACATGTCTTCTTACAGATTGTGCGCAGTATGAATGATATTGTCGCTCCTTTGGGGAGTGGAGGTGGAAGAAAGTTCACTAAGTAGCAGAAACGCAGTCGTCTCTGTCGGCTGCAAACTAGTCTCCTTCAGAATCTTACAGTTTGAGTCCATAGCAAATGACAGACTATTATTGTCTCAAGTATGAACAGGTGTACAATAAGCAGCTCCTTCCATTTCCATGTTCACCTTTATTCAGAAAGTGAACGGCGGCAGATATACAGGAATTCCATAACCCTTCTAGTTTCTCTCTGATCCACTCACCGTCCTGATTTCGAAATGTATAATTGGTTACTTATGTTTCATCAAAATTCGAGAATTTGCTCCCAAAAGTTTCATTGTGGGCTCCTTCACAGCACCCGGCCAGCAAATGGTTCAAGTAGAATTTCACTCGCATAGCCAAACATTCTCAAACAGGCAACTGTTACGAGCTACAAATAACCGGACGGTCAGCGTCACTCATGACGCATCAGTGAAAAGAAATCATGGTTTAGTGAATTCAGTGAAGCTGTGCTTTTCGGGGAATTAATCTCTTGGATGTGTTTCCCTCCCACACATCGCTTTCATCTGACTGCAAATCTGTCTTGTTGACTACTACTGAGTTGTTTTCCATCCTTCTGTTCTCTTTGACTCTCAAGACTCGACTGTGTGCGGACAAGTGGTGTACCTCATATTACAACAGGATCTGGAGCAGATGGGCCAATGGGCTGAGAATTGGCAGACGGGGTTCAATTCAGATAAATGCGAGGTGCTGGAATTTGGGAAAGCAAATCTTAACAGGACTTGTATACTTATTGGTAAGGTCCTAGGAAGTGTTGCTCAACAAAGACACCTTGGAGTGCAGGTTCATAGCTTCTTGAAAGTGGAGTCGCAGGTAGATAGAATCGTGAAGACGGACTTTTGTATGCTTTCCTTCATTGGTCATAGGACAAAGTGAGGACTGCAGATGCTGGAGATCAGAGCTGAAAATATGTTGCTGGAAAAGCACAGCAGGTCAGGCAGCATCCAAGGAGCAGCAGAATCGTCGTTTCGGGCATGAGCCCTTCTTCAGGAAAGAGGAAAGTGTGCCCAGCAGGCTAAGATAAAAGGCAGGGAGGAGGGACTTGGTGGAGGGGCGTTGGAAATGAGATAATTGGAAGGACGTTAAGGTGAGTGTGATAACCCGGCGTGGAGGTGGCGGCAGAGAGGTCAGGAAGAAGATTGCAGGTTAGGAAGGTGGTGCTGAGTTGGGACTGAGACAAGGTGGGGGGGGAGAGGAAATGAGGAAACTGGTGAAACCTGTGTTCATCCAATGAGGTTGGAGGGTTCCTAGGCGGAAGATGAGGCGCTCTTCCTCCAGACGCCATGTTGCTATGGTCTGATGTTGGTGTAGTCCAAGGACCTGCATGCCCTTAGTGGTGTGGAAGGGGGAGTTAAAGTTTTCACACTCGGGACGGTTGGGATTTGTTCGTACGGGTGTCCCAGAAATGTTCTCTGAAACGCCCCGCAAGCAGGCGGCCTGTCTCCCCAATATAAAGGAGGCCACATCGGGTGCAGAGGATGCAGGAACTGATGTGTGTGGAGGTGCAGATAATTTGTGGCGGATATAGAAGGATACCTTGGGGCCTTGGAGGGAAGTAAGGTGGGAGGAGTGGATGCAAGTTTTACATTTCTTGCAGTTGCAGGGGAAGGAGCCCGGAGTGGAGGTTGGGTTGGTGGGGGGTGTGGACCTTACGAGAGAGTCACGAAGGGTGTGGTCATTCCGGAACGCTGATAGGGGAGGGGAGGGAAATATATCCATGGTGGTGGGGTCCCTTTGGAGGTGTCGGAAATGACGACGGAGGACACAATGTATATGGAGGTTGGTGGGGTGGTAGGTGAGGAACAGTGGGGTTATATTCTGGTGGTGATTGGAGGGGCGGGGCTCAAGGGCGGAGGATGAGGAAGTGGAGGAGATGCGGTAGAGAGCATCGTCGATCACGTCTGGGGGAAATTGCGGTCTTTGAAGAAGGAGGCCCTCCAAGTTGTGCGGTATTGGAACTGGTCCTCCTGGGAGCAGTTGCGGCGGAGACGAAGGAATTGGTATTATGGGATTGCGTTTTTAAAGGGGGCAGGGTGGGAGGATTGTAGTCTAGGGAGGTGTGGGTGTCAGTCAGTTTACAGTAAATGACCGTGTTGATCTGGTCGCCCGAGATAGAAATGGAGTGGTCTAAGAAGGGAAGGGAGAAGTCTGAGATGGTCCAGATAAATTTGAGGTCGGGTGGAAGGTATTGGTAAAGTGGATGAACTGTTCAACCTCCTCATGGGAGCTCGAGGCAGCGCCAATACAGTCGTCGATGTAGTGGAGGAAACGTTGGGGGTGGTGCCAGTGTAGCTGCGGTTGATGGACTGTTCCACATATCCTACGAAGAGGCAGGCATAGCTGGGGTCCATGCGGGTGCTCATGGCCACTCCTTTGTTTTGGAGGAAGTGGGAGGATTGGAAAGAGGTTCAGGGTGAGGAGCAGTTCAGTCAGTCGAAGGAGGATGTCAACAGAAGGGTACTGGCTGGTACGGCGGGAAAGGAAGAGGCGGAGGGAATTCAGTCCTTTGTGATGCGGGGTGGAGGTGTACAGGCACTAGATGTCCATGGTGAAGATGTGGCGTTGGGGACTGGGGAAGCGAAAATCATGGAGTAGGTGGATGGCGTGGATGATGTCCCGAGCATAGGTGAGGAATTCTTGGACTTAGGGGACAGCACCATGTCGAGGAATGTAGAGATGAGTTTTGGGGTACAGCAGCAGGCTGAGACATTGGGTCAGCTGGGGCAGTCAGGTGTGTGGGTTTTGGGCAGTAGTTTGAAATGGGCGGTGCGGGGTTGTGGGACTACGAGGTTGGAGGAGGTGGATGGGAGATCCCCTGAGGTGATGAGGTGATGAATGATCTGGGAGATGATGGTTTGGTGGTGGGAGGTGGGGTTATGGTCTAGGGGACAGTAGGAGGATTGGTCCGTGAGCTGGCGTTGAGCCTCAGCGGTGTAAAGATGCGTGTGCCTAAATACTACCGCGCCTCCCTTGCCTGCTGGTTTGATAGTGAGGTTGGGATTGGAACGGAGGGAGTGGAGTGCTGCACGTAACGAGGGTGAGAGGTTGGAGTGGGTGAGAGGGGTGGAGAGGTTGAGGTGGTTAATGTCGTGACAGCAGTTGGCTATGAAGAGATCGAGGACAGGCAAGAGGCCAGCACGGGGTGTCCAGGTGGAAGGAGTGTCAGAGGGAGAAGGGGTCGTCAGAGGGTGGGCGAGATTCCTGGTTGAAGAAGTAGGCGCGGAGGCTTAGGCGGTGGAAAAATTGTTTGATTTGTCGCTGCGTATTGAACACATTAACCTGAGAGCAAAGGGGAATGAAAGTGAGGCCTCTGCTCAGGACTGATCTTTCATCCTCAGAGAGTGGTAGTTCTGGAGTAATGGTGAAAACTCGGCAGTTCTGGGAGCAATGACCTGGTGTGGGGCTGTAGCTGGGAGTGGGGGCGGAGTTAGGCATATAGATTCTGAAACAGTTGGGGAACTCAGTGTGTGGGGGTAAGTACATGAAAGTTTTGCGTACTTACTGTCTTTAATTTCCCATGTGGCTCAGAAGAACTGTTGGTTTAGTGTATAGATTGTTCTGTGGATGAAGAACAGTAGAGGTCCTTTGCAAGTCTGTGAGAGTGTTGTCCTGAGGTGGGGTAGGTCTAACTGTAGGGAATATAGGTAGCAGCGCATGGCTCCAAGCGTGGAGCAGAGGTTCCGGAGGAAGACCTGTTGCTAGAGGCTTCGGATTTGTTGTAGGTACTAGTTGTCCTGGTTGGGTCCAAATTCTGTTGGTCTGAACGTAGTCCAGCGTCCGTGCGGGCTCTGTCGGTTCCGTAGGCAGGTACAGAGGAAGGAAATATGGCTGTGGTAGCGAGACTGTTTGAGAATGTGGCTGAAGAGCTTCTGGGCAGAGGAGATGATTTGGGGTGTGCAGTGTGAGAGGGAGTCACTGAAATCCTTGTAGAGGGAGGAAGAGATCTTCTTCAAGGAATGCATTCTTGCAAAAGTATTCACAGTAGGTTAAAATCTTCGAGGAGAAAGTGAGGACTGCAAATCGTGGAGAACCGAGCTGAAAATGTGTTACTGGAAAAGTGCAGCAGGTCAGGCAACATCCAAGGAGAAGGAGAATCGAATTTTTGAGCATGAGCACTTCTTCATAGAGCCCTTGGTCATAGTATTGAGAACAGGAGTTGGGAGGTCATGTTGATGCTGTGCAGAACATTATTGGAATGTTGCATGCAGTTCTGGTCTCCTTCCTATCGAAAAGATGGTGTGAAACGTGAAGGAGTTCAGAATTAATTTGCCAGGATGTTGCCAGCGTTGGAGGATTTGTGCTATAGGGAGAGGCTGAACAGGCTGGGGCTGTTTTCCCAAGAGTGTCGGAGGCTGAGTGGAGACCTTACAGAGGTTTGCAAAATGATGAGGGGCATGGATAGGATAAATAGGCGAAGTAATTTCCCTGGGATTGGGGAGTCCAGAACGAGATGGCACAGGTTTAGGGTGGGAGGGGAAAGATATAAAAGAGACCTAATAGGCAACGCTTCCACACAGAGGGTAATGTGTGTTTGGAATGAGCTGCCAGAGGAGGTGATGGAGGCTGGTGAAATTTTAATATTTAAAAGGCATTTGGATGGAAGTATGAATCGGAAGGGTTTGTAGGGATATGGGCCACGTTCTGGCAGGTGTGATGAGATTGGGTTGGGATATCTGGTCGGCATAGACGGGCTGGACCAAAGGGTCTGTTTCCATGCTGTACATCCCAATGACTCCATGACTCTTCTTATCCTTGTTTTCACTTATATTCTCTTCCTGTCCCTTTCTCTTAAATATTTTCTCCCCATCTTTACGTCTTTCTATTTCATCAGCGTTCCTTCCATATATCTCTCCTTCATTCTCTCCAAGCCTCGAACTATTTCATTCTTTTTTTCTGTCGATCTCACTTATATCGCTTCACCTGTCTGTCACACTTCTACAGTTGTCTCCTGTTTAATATACCTCTTTTTGTTCTTTGCATCGTTATCTCTGTCTGACACTTTTTCTCCCGGTGTCTCATTTTTCACTTTGTCTTGCTTTCCCCTGCCACTTGCTTTATTTTCTCTTTCTTATTTTTGTCTGTCGTTGCAGGAAATGGAAAAACAGAAATGACAGAGCAAGAGAAGCTGGAAGAATGGAGGTTCTCCCTGAAAGATTCGAATGAAACAGCCATTTCAATTGCAGAATTCTGTCGATTCTCTGTTCAAAAATATTGTGCGATAATGGACAGAGGCGAATGTCAGTGTATGTGTGGGGGCTACTTTTAAGCAGCTATTTCATAACACGCAGCAATGATTGACGATAGCTAAAAGAAAGACTCGAGAAAAAGATGAAGCAGCCATGGTGCAAAAACGCTGTCAAGGATACAAACCAATCACAAATGAAAGAATTCAGATTGGCAAGCAATAGTGTCATCCGAATTTGGGATGTTTATTTTCGGAACCAGAAACAGGTAATACAGAGATAAATGAAAAGGAACAGCATAAAATTGAGAAGAAATATATAAACCAGCTGCAAGAGCGTTTCCATACAGAATTGAACTAAATACAATATGTGTGTAAACTTTGGAAAGAAGTCAGGATATCATAAGTGGGACAGCCGGAGGATGGAAATGGGGAGTTGATTTCAGGGAACAGGCAGAGAATTAACAAAAATATTTCGCATTGTTCTTCACGGGGGACGTCACGGATTATGTAATAGAACATAGAATATTAAACAGAGAACGTTACAGAACACGAGAGGTTCTTCTGCCGTCAAAGACGTGCTGACCTGTCAATTTAATCTGACACCCATCGAACATACAACGTTGCATTGTTGTCCATATATATGTCCAATGCCTATTTAAATGCCCTAAACGTCGGGGAGTTTACTACCTTTGTAGACAGGCCGTTCCATGCTGATACTACTCTCTGAGTAAAGAAACTGCCCATTGTGTCAGAACTAAATCTGTCACCCCTCAAATTTTATGCCTGGTTCTCTCTGTCTGGCCTTACCCGAGGAAAAAGTATCTCACTGTCCACCCAACCTAACCCTTGGATTATGTTATACGTCTCGATGGAATCACCTCTCAACCTTCTTCTATCCAACGAAATCAGTTTCAGTTCGCTCAGCCTTTCCTCGTCAAACATTCCTTCCATTCAAGGCAACACCAGAGGAAATCTCCTCTGAACCCTTTCCAAAGCTTCCACGTCATTCCTGTATTGTCGTGGCCAGAAATGTACAAATACTCCATGTTCGGCCTTACCAGTGTCTTGTACCCCTGAAACATGACCTGTCGGTTCCGAAACCACTCACCCTACCAATGAAAGCCAACACACCGGATGCCTTTTTGACAACCCTATCAGCTTGGGTGGAAAGTTTCAAGGATTTATGCACTTGGACAAAGTTATCTCTCTGTTCATATGTACTGTCAAGAATTCTATCACTACCCCAGGACTCTGCATTCCTGTTACTTCGGAAGTGAACTCGCTGACACTTTTCTGTGTTAAATTTTATTTGCCACTTCTCAGCCCAGATCTGCATCTTATCTATGTCGTTCCGTTTCCCATAACATCCGTCGGCAATATCCACAACTCTGCCTACTGAGTGTCATCAACAAATTTACTAACCCATCCTTCTATGTTCACATCCATATCATTTACAAAACTGACAAACAGAAGAGAGCCAAAAACAGATCCTTGCGGCACACCACTGATAACTGATCTTCAGAATGAACATTTTCAATCAATTACCACCCGCTGTCTTCTTCTAGCTAGCCAAATTCTGACTCAAACCGCGAAATCACCTTCAATCTCGAAACTCTGTATTTGTGCAATAGACTACTGATCGGAAACTTATCAAATGCCTGTCTCTGAGGTTAGTATGCCCACATCAGCCGCTTTGCCTTCATTCACATGTTTTGTCACCTTCTTAAAAAACTCAATAAGGTTATCGAAGCACAAACTACCCTTCTCAAAACCGTGTTGACTATCCTTAATCAAATTTCTCCTTTCAATATGATATAAATTTTGTCTCTCACAATATTTTCCAACAACTTACCCAGAACCGAAGGAAGTCTCACTGACCTTTCATTATCAGGTTTATCTCGACCCCCCTTCTTAAACACCATAACAGCATTTGCTGTCCTCCAATCTCCTGACACTACTCCTGTCGACACTGATGACATGAAGGTCAAAGCCAAAGGCTCTGCAATCTTGCCTGTGCTTTTCAGAGACACCGAGCGTAAACACAATCCAGCCCAAGGGACTTACCTATTTTCAGATTTTTCAAAATTGCTAAAACTTCCTCTTTGTTGTCCACAATCTCATCTAACATATTAGCCTGCATCTCCATATTCTCACTAACATTTCCCTTTTCCAATGTCAACACTGATAAAAAGTCTTCATTCAACACTTCCCCATGTACTCAGTTTCCACGTTCACCCTCCCACTACAATCTTGGATTGGCCTAATCTTCCTCCAGTCATTCTTTAATTCCTGATATTCCTATCAATAGCCTGAGAGCTTTCCTTGACCTTATCCAGTAGCAATTTCTCATATACTCTCTTGACTCTTTTTAGCCGTCTCAGCGGGTCTTTTCTGGCGAACGTATAACTCTCAAGCCCCCTAATGACACTTCAAAGCTTGTCCTGCCATGAGCCTTTTTCTCTCTCTGAACAAGAGCTTCAACTTCTTCAGTAAACCATCGCTGATAGTTGTATGCTTATCAAGGACTCGCAGTAACAACTCCTTGAACAAGGTCCACATTTCATGTGTGTCCATCCCCTGAAGTTTCCATCCCCATCCTATGCATTTTAAATCTTGCCAATCGCATCATAATTGCCTTCCCCAAGTTATCCCCCTTGCCCTGCAGAAGATACCCGTCATGCCCATTGCGATTGCAAACATAACCGAATTGTGATCACGATTGCCAAAGTGCTCACTACCTCCAAAACTAACATGTGGCCGCGTTAATTCCCCAGTCCCAATTTCAGTATGGCATTGGCCCTTGTTGTCCTGTCTCCATACTGTGTCAGAAAGACCTCCTCCACGCATTGAACAGAAACTTACCTATCTAAATTACTTGAACTATATTATTCCCAGTCAATATTTGGAAAGTTAAAGGCCACCGTAAAAAATTACTGTTACTACCATTCCAATCGCGAATCATCTTTGTTATTCTTTCCTCTACATCACTAGAACAATTCGGAGACCTGTAGAAAACTCCCAGCATGGTGACCTCTCCTTCCCTGTTTCTAACTTTAGCCTAAACTACCTCAGTGGAAAAGTCCTCAAACGTTATCTCAGCTGCTGTAATGCCACCTTTAATTAGCAATGCCAACCCCGATCCAAGCACACCCATTTTAGCATCTTCTCTGTTCTTACTGAAACGTCTAAATCCCAGAATCTATCACAGTCATTCTCTCCCTTCTCTAACTATGACTCTGAAGTGGCCACAACATCCCTGATTTCACTACCCTCAAACGCCTGTTCACTGGAACTACAGTTCAGATTCCCATCTCCCTGCTGCATTCGTTTAACTCCTTTCCCCGAAGAACATTACCAACTCAACCCCCTACTCCCAGAATATTTGTACCCCTCTGGTCCATGTGAAGTCCACTTTGTTTGTAGTGGTGCCACTTTTTCCAGACAGAGCTCCAATTATGCAAGAATAAAAAGTCCCTCTGTTCTTCACCATTCCGGCTTCCACATGTTCAGCTCTGCTCTCACCCCGTTCCACTCTTCACTGGCAGGTGATAAGGGCAACAAACCACAGATAACACTCCTGTCTGTTCTAGCTCTAAGGTTCGACACTAGTTAGGTGAATTTCTGCCTGCGATTCCCACCTTTCATCCGACCTACGTCGGTGGTGTAAATATGTACCACGACTTGGGCCTGCTCCCTCTCCTCTGCAAGGATTCCAAAAACAGGATAAGTGACATCACAAACCCTGGCACTGGGGAGGCAATAAACTGAACATGAGTCTCCATCATTCCCACAGTCTCCCTAACTATTCTGACCCCAATGACTAAAGCTCCATTCCTCTTCCCCTTCCCGTCTGAACAGCAAAGACAGACTCTGTGGCAGATGCCTGTGCCCCATTGCTTACCCTTGGTAATTCCCCTAGACCCACAGTATCAACACGGTATACTTGTTGAAGGGAACCTCCACAGGTGATTTGTGTACTTGCTGCCAATTCCCTTTCCTCCTCCTGACCCCTCTCCTTCATTCGCGTGTCTGTGGATCAACTATCTCCCTTAAACTCATCTCAATAATTGCCTCAGCCTACTGAATGATCCAATCTACATCGAACTCTCAATCCAGCTCCCTCATTGAGCTAGAGTTGGTTGGACGTCCCACAAATGAAGTCAGCAGGAACAATATAGGTGACCATTACATCCCACGTACTGCAAAAGGAACATTCAACTGCCAGAACTTCCAATCCCACTGATCTAAATTCCCAATTAGACCGCTGAAAAAAATGAACAGCGAAAGAAAAGACACGCCACCTTCCCAACTGACGCACAGAACATTTATTTCGTTTTGAGTTGGAGGAAAGGAGTGTGATACTACCCGAGTAGTGTTTCGGATAAAGAAGCTGCCCAAATCTGTAACTTTGTACACTCTCCGAACGACGCCAGCAAATAGCGATCACCGAACCTAAAAGTAAGTAATTTCTACAGTATACTCACGTATCACGAGAGACTCAGCTGCACCCAGATGACATTGAATCATCTCCGACAGACTCCAGAAACTAAAGAAGGCCAGACCTAAAGTTAGTACATTATACAGTATACTCACATATCCTGACTTTATCTGCTGCTCTCTGGTGACCTCGTAACATCTCCTACAGACTCCAAGAACTTATATTCAAGAAAATAAGCATGATGGAAATCGGACCGAAGTTCTTGAACTGTATCTAACAAGAGGAACAAGGTTTCTTTTAAACTGAGAAGACCAAGGGTATACATTTCAGCAGCAGCTGACACAAGGTTTTGGACTAAATGGTTACAGAGTGACCACATGGCACTAAGGATGTAAGGAATCTGAAAGGTTATATCTATGATGTCAGTGAGAGGGCGAATATTTGCCCAGTAAAGTTTACGGTATAAAATAAGTATGAGGTCGTGCATGTTGACCATGAGAGCAAAATGGCAGGCCGTTAGTGAATGCAGAAGACCCCAAAAAGAAGTGCAGTACTACGGGATTGGGGTGTTCCTGCATAAGAATCATTAGGTTAGCACGCTGGTGCAGCAAGTACCTTGATTGAGTCATTAGGCTTACTCTTGGAATGAAAGTGTTAATTTATCTGGTACATCTAAAATGTTTCGGCATTTATTCGTTGTACTTGAAGTGAACGAGGGGAAATAATACTGAAATGTACAAAACACAGAGGGGGCTTGCGAAGGTAAATGTTGAGAATGCAGTTCTACTCCCGAAACTGAGTCTCAAATTCAGGGACAACGATAAAGAATACGCGATGTTGAATTAACATTGTGATGCAGAGAAACGTGTTCTATCAGAAGTTAGTGAATGTCTGGAATTCCCTTACACAAAGAAATGTGGCAGTTAGATCACTGAAAGTTTTTACAGATAGGGTATACAGGTTTTTGACATATTGGTGAGTTGGGGGCTGCCAGGCATTGGCAGGAAAGTGGAGTTGAACCTTGAAGTTGATCAGCCATATTCTTAAATAATGACAGGGCAGGTTTGACTGATAGAAAAGCCGACTGCTTTTCCGATTTCAAACGTTATCGTGTTCTGTTATTGGAAAGTAACTGGTTACTGACTGTAATCAGGACCACATCTGGAGCAGAAGTTACGGAGAGGAAAAGATTTTACCGTGAGGATTGCAAGTAAGGAGGAATTGCACCACGATTTGTCAACAGGAGCGCGGAGATTCAGGTAGATGTAGGGGAGAGAAATTCTCTTCCCAGCGTTCTTGCCAAATCTATGAACTGAGGTGAATGTTACTGCTATTGCTGTTATGTATATTTAGCAAAGACATAAACTGCAATCTTCAGTTTCTGTCACAAAGTCCACTTCATTTCCAGGATGTAACACTACTCAGTCATAATCATCTAAGCAAGAACAGAATTATTCAGAGCCTTGCGTCTGCCTTTCACGCTGTACTGTTTTATATCGGTGTATTCTCTCTGACATCAAACCCGCCTCCTTCCACAACTATAATATCACCATTCTCCAGTTCAGACTCAGTGCTACTGCTGAATTAGCCGTCATCTACCCTTCTGTTAACTCCAGACTTTATGGTTCGCGTTCTTGTCCGACCACTTAAATTCGAATGGCAAATATTCGAATGAAACCTAATTTCACTCATGGAAACGATAAAGCATCTGGATTTATTTTATTATTTCACTGATAGCCTTTTGTAAAGAAACTTAAGATGAATACCCGGTCTGGACGAAGTGTGACTTCAGACCCACAACAATATATTTGGTTCCATATTATCTTCAAAATGGCCTCGCAATCATGGGCAATTAATGATGTATGCAAATGCTGCCCTTGCTAGTGATGACGACAACCCATCAAACAAAAGTATTAAAGGCGAAACAAACCAAAAAGCTTTGAATGCTGAATCTCTGAAATAAAGTTCTCCAGTATCTGAAAGTGTTGGGGAATCTCAGCAGGCATGGAGCCTCTGTCGGGAGAAAAAAAAAACAAGATAAATTTCGAGTTCAGAAAATGTACCTCACATCAGAACAGAAAGCAACTGCGAAAGAATGTTATATGTTTTGGTGTCAGGGATGGTTGGGCTTGGGGTGGAGGGACGGGGTAGTCGGTTGTATGGTTTGAATTGAATGGATGGAGAAATGCCCAGAAAAAGAAGGGGGAGAAAGAAAGGAAAAGGGGCAAAGGGAATCCTAATGATGAATTGGAAGTAAAATAAAACGGGAGTTTATTCTAACTTTCTGATTTTCTCGTGTTCACGTCCATTTAGGTATGTCCTGCTTAAAGTGAGTTTTGTTCCCTCAGTCTCCCTTCTCTGGGTATTTTGATCAAATCATTGGGAAAACTGGTGCTGCCATTATATTTGCTGAGATAAAGAGAAGGTAATGTGAATTAACAACTCCGTCTTTGGTCAGAGGAACTGTTACTATGGGACTGTGCAGAAACGTAAGGACTGTCTCAGCTAGCAGTAAAACTGAGGCATTTTCAACACTGAATTGGTGCACGATTTGTGTGGGAAATCGACTTGCACCTGTCATTGGAAAGTCAGTGGAGGCGCAGTGGATGCTTTCTTCGGGTTTGTGTTATCAGCTGTGTTCACTCAAGTTTATCCGAAAGTCTGGTGACCACCCTCCTGACGATATTTGGGTACTGCATTGACAGTGTGTCTGGGTCCATGGTCAACAATTGCGCAGAAGGGAAGGTCTGGATACAAGGAGGAGAAGGTCATTGCATTATCCTCCCTGAGATTTCCAGTGACATATTTCAAAGCTGAATCCATTTCAATGTGAAAACAGCTTGTTCCAAAAACGAGGTTGGCACTGAGTTGTGTCTCCACATTCAGTACAACCTATAGCCTTCCATCAGGGACAGGACTGTGCTGACACTCAGCATTAAGTGAACTGGATTGATTCTGGAACTTTTCAGTCAGGACTGCTTGACATATCC
Organism: Hemiscyllium ocellatum; assembly: GCF_020745735.1. Lineage (NCBI taxonomy): Eukaryota > Metazoa > Chordata > Chondrichthyes > Orectolobiformes > Hemiscylliidae > Hemiscyllium > Hemiscyllium ocellatum. The sequence goes on from NC_083449.1 coordinate 13,529,169, forward strand.
AGAGTGCAGTTCACTGATGCATCAGTAGTTGACAGAACTTCCTTATTTCTGTGCACGATGTTATGGAGAAAGTCACCTCCAACTGCTCCTATCTAGCAGATTTGAGGGGCTGAATGGAACATAGTTACATGGGACTGAGGAGCAGGTGTGTGTCACTGGACATTTCGAACCATCTCCACTAATCAGTTAGTTTATGGGTGATCAAGTTGTGGTCTCGTCCTCACTTTCCTGCCTGTGTCTCATTATCACTGACTCACTTCTCTGTCAATTAATTAAAGAGCACTTTGAAGAAATGTAAACAGAGAGGCACCACAAACATGTGAGGAAGAGTATTCCCTCTCAAAAGTTCCATACAGTTTTTCTCCTCAACTCTCTTACAGAGTCATACAGCAAAGAACCTCGTCCACATTGACCAGTCATCCCATTGTTCTCTCGCCTTAAATATTTGTCTTTAGTTTTGGTCTCCACTATCCTGTGAAAAATACCTTGGCTATTCAGGCTATCTAGCCCCCGCATGATTTTATAAGCCACTATAATGTTACGCCCAGGCCTCTGATGCTCCAATGTGAAACAAAAAGCACCAGCTGCACAACATCTTCCTGAAAGTCAATCACTCCGTTTCTAGCAATTTGCTTGTAAATCTTTTCTGCACTTTGTCAAGTTTAACAACATCTTTTCGATAGCAGTGAAACCAAATTAAACACATTATTCTAAATGTGCCAAACCAAAATTCTGTGCAGTCGCAACATCATCTTCCAAGTTGCATACTCAATGCTCTGACAAATGAAGTCAAATATATCAAAAGCCTTCTTCACGACCCTGTCTACTGTGACTCCACGTTCCAGGAAATATGACCCTGCACCCTTTTGTTCTCCATCACTCGCGAGGGCCCAACCATAAATTGCGGAAGCTCTGCCCTGTTTTTACTTCCCAAAATGCAACCCTTCACATTTGTCTAAATTAAACACGATTTGTCACTTCTTAGCCTATTGACCCAGCTGATCAAAGTCGCATTCTACTCTGAGGTAAACATTACTGGCCCACTGTTCCTCGAATTTTATTTCACCTGCAAACGTACTAAACAGGCAAATGTTCACATTCAAAACGTTTGGATAAATGACAAAAAGTAGCGAACTCAGCACCTGTGTACACCACTGGTCACAGGGTTCCAGTCTGGAAAGCAATCCTGTGCGAACCACTATCTCCTACCTTCAATCTAATTTTGTAGTCAAATGGCCAGCTCACATTGGATCCATTTTACATCTAGCATCATTAAATTGTCTGCCAGATGGGATCCTGTCGAACGCTGAGCTGAAGTCTACATGAATAACGTCTCCCACACTGCTTTCATCAATCTTCTTTTTCACCTGTTTTAAAGGCAATCGAGTTTGTGAGACATGGTTTCTCATACACAAAGCCATGATGAGTATCCCTAATCTGTCGTTGCATTTAAAAATGCGTTTAAATCCCCATCACAGTCAATTCTGTCCAACAACTTATGCACCAATGTTATCAGTCTCACTGATCTATCATTCGGGTTATCATTCAACACATGACGTTATTCTGCTCTTACAAGCTACTGTCTATGGGATGACTTCCCAGAACAGTTGAATTGGGCTGAATTCCCTTTGTTTGAGGAAGTGGGCAGATTCCAATGAATCTTCGTCAGAAATCCGGCATCAGTGGTAAAGGTGACTGAGGAGTTTTCAGCTCAAAGATATTACTGGGAGGAGGAATACGCCGAGAGGGAGGGAACAATAGGCTAGTCCTTCTCAGGAAGATTGCACCTTCTGCTCTCTTGAGTTGAATCTCACAATAACATTATCCAGCCCCAAAGTGGACCGGATGAGGTCTCTTTGAACAATGATAGAACTGTATGAATTCATTACATTCCGTGTTCCACGTAGGGACATCATTGTTGCTGTCGTACACAATGCCATTTCTTTCGTAACAAGTAATCCCATTAGATTTGAATAGGTGTTCAAATATGCCAGTATAATTTTAAAATGCAACGTTTAATATCTTTACAATGTTTGTATGTAAATGAATGCGTCTTATTCTTAAATGACCTCCCCAGTTTTATTCTCCCATACAAGATAAAGTATTCAGCAGGTATTCACTAGCTCAAAACTTCATATGGACATAAAGAATATTTCTCATTCTAAGGCCTAAATGAGTAATTGTGCATATCATCATACCTTCGTCCTAAGATTGATTAAAGAGTAAAATCTTTGAAAACTTTCCAAAGTCATTGGTTGTTCACTTCAGGGAATAACAACCACACACAGTACATTAGATATGGTCACAGTATTGGCCTGTACCGATGCAGTAAAAAAAAATCATTACAATCATACCCTATACCATTTGCAAGAAACAGTGTCATTCCATTTGTTTTCTAAATAATTTGCTATATCTACAGACTATCTTGATGTGATTTTTGTGCCAGGGCACAGAAATCTGCATTCTGTCTCCAATTATATAATTTAAGGTTGTTTTATGCTTCCTCCAAAGAACAATGTTTGCATTTCTCACATTGCGCTATTTCACTTTTTGCCAACGATTTGCTTACTTCCCTTCCCTGTCTGTAACCCACTGAAGAAACTATGTCTCCAATTGACATTTTATTGAACGACTATCATGGTGTATAAGCAAACTAAGCTCCAGTCCATTCAGCCCCTTCATTCAACTCATTAAACCTGATGGTAATTTGTTGATAGCCTCAAATTGATCCATGATGAATCCCATTGGTTTTAGCTATCCAAACTGAAAATCTATAATTATCCCTTCTCTGTAATTCACGATAGCTAACCAGGGCTCCCCTGTTCCTGTGTAGCATCTTAGAAAGGCTGTATTGCCTCCTGCTGTGCCTTGTGGATGGTTGTAGAGACTTTTCAGAGCTCAAAGTACTCCATTATGATCATTTGTTGTCAGAGGTAAGTCGCACTCTCAATGATCCTGATCTCTAAGAGGTTAAAAGATGAGCACAGAACATAGACTAAGTTTTGAGTACAACGCTACATGGTCAAAAATGAATTCTTACAGATTCAGCGAGCGATCTATTTTGCAGTCTCAGTCATGTGCTCAGTTTTCACCAGACGCATATTGAGGAGGAGAGCAGATTTTCTCTTTTCCTAATTAACATATGCCCCTTAAACAACATAACCAGTTCAGATAATCTTTATCATTAATTTCCTCTTTGGCTCTTGATGCTGTCTTGAAAAATGTTCACAGTCGCAACATATCGAGGTTCATAAAATCATGTTGCATATGGATAGGTTAAATAGAGAGATCTTTTCCCTGATGTTGGGAGTCCACAACTAGTGGGCATAGATTTAGGGTGAGAGGGGAAAATTTAAATGGGATCCTAGTGCAACGTTTTCACATAGAGGACGATGCGCGTATCTCAGTCGCCTGAGATAGTGGTGGACGCTTGTACTTAGAAAGACATCTGAATCGGTATATAGAAAGGAATACTTTCGAGCGAAATGGGCCAAATGCTGACATTGAAACTAAATTAAATTAGGACATCTGGTAAGTAGGAGTAAAAGATCTGTTCTGTAACGTATATCTCTATGAAGCGATGAATACTTCATTCTATTCCTGTGTAACTCTTTAGGGGAGCAGAATGCGCTCAGCCTATCTCATCGCAGTGGTACTGACTGGCTGAATTGGGACTTCCGCTACCTCTGTAAGACCGCTGAGTGTTGCAGTGAAGGAGGAGCATATGTGGCTCGGAGCTGCGGGACGTCATTTTACCCTCGAAACTGCTTTTCTGTTTGGGAACATCACCATTTAGTGTATCAGCCCCGCTGTGATTTTACTTTCCAAAATGTAGCACCTCACATTTATCTGAATTGAACTCCATCCGCCACACCTCAGCTCATTTGCCCATCTCATCGAGATCCCGTTATATTCTGAGAAAACTTTCTTCTCTGTCCTGTACACATCCAATTTTGGTGTCATCTGTAAACGTATAAACCATACGTCCTATGTTCACGTTCAAATCATTTAGAGAAATGATGAACAGCAGTGGACCCAGCACTGGTGCTTGCGACACGGCACTGGTGTTCGGCCGACAGGCTGAAAAGCAACCTTCGTCGACCACCATCTGTCTTCTCATTTCAATCTAAATCTGACTGACATTTTCTTCCTATTTTCCATGAGATTTAACCTTACGAAGCAGTCTACCATGAGGAAAATTATCGAACGTTTTCCTGAAGTCACGACCCCTGCTCTGCACTCATCAATCCTCTTCGCTACTTCTTCCAAAATAATCATGTTAATGAAATGTAATTTCCTTCGCACACAACCAGTTTGACTCCCCCTAATCAGACCTTGTACTTACAAATACATGCAAATCTTATCCTCAGGGTTTCCTGCAGCAGCTAGCCCACCACAAATGTTAATCTCAATAGTCAATACTTCCCTGGTTTTTCCTTCCCAGGTTGTTTAATAATGGCGTCACGTTAGCCACCCTCATGTCTTCCTGTACCTCAAGTGTGGCTACTCATGATAAAGATATGTTGGCAAGGTGCCAAATAATCCCTTCCCGAGCTTCCCACAGAGTTGTCGGGTCACCATATCAGGACCTATGAAGTGCATTTTGTTAAACAGCATGTGGCTCGATAATGGAATGAACATCCTGAGGAAGTGATGGATGTGGGTGAAGTTACAACGTTTCATAGACATTTGATTAAGTGCAAGAATTTAGATGAAGTTCGGAAAAATAATATGGGCCAAGTGCAGGCAGGTGGGAATGGTTTAGTTTGGGATCATCGTGAGAATGGACGGTATGGGCCGATAGATCTGTTTTCAAAAATTCTGTATAAATCAATAACACCATATGTGTTTCTATGCCCAAGTATATGTCTACCTATTTGTGCCCGTGTTGATCTGTTTCTGTGTCTATATGAGCCTCTCAGTACTCCTCTGTGCATATCTTTCTTTCATTGCTCCTGCGTTAGTGTGTATATTATATTTGTATCTCTGCCTCTGCATCTGTGTACAACAAGAAATCTTTTGTGTTGGGGGTGAATCATTGAAATGGGGGTAGAAACCTCCATCCAACCCTCTTTCTCTGTCTGTCCCTCTTCTGTTTTAAGTGATACAATGCAACACTCTTCTGATCTGATTTAGGACTTTTCAGTCATTTCTAAAATTTAAGATGATGTTAAAGTTACAGAATGTGCATTAAAATTCGTCTCATCTCCTTCTAAAATAGTTCATTCAGAGTTGCTGGGATATAATTGCAATGGAAACGTGTACACTGTTCCTTTTGTGAGAAATAGTGCAAGAACTTACTTCGTGTTACCATATTTCTTGTATTGTACTTTCTGGAGTGTGTCGGAGATGCTGGAAGCAGTGGAGCTTGTCGGGATAAGTATGTATACAGTCTAAGTTAATTCACTTTGGATCGCCTGTTCTTGATATCCTGACATCTGTCAGAGAGTTCGCGAGGTTACATATTTGTAATGTTGCTTTTGCCAAAAGAATATTTGGGTACTGTCTCCCAGCTATCCTCCTCCTCTAATCAAAATAAAATATCTGTGTGTATGTTGGGAAGGTGGCATGTGCTTTTCTCGTGTTTCATTTATTTCAGCGGTCTGTTTTGGTCTTTAGAATCGTATGATCGGAGGCTATGGCAGTTGAATGTTCCTCCTGCCGTATTTGAGAAGCAATGGTCACCTCTATTGTACCTGCTGACTTCATTTGTGTGATGCCTAAACAACTCCAGTTCGTTGAGGGAACTGGAGTTTCAATTTGATTTTCTTTGGATAACTGAGGACAGGGAGGCGGTTACTTAGAGGAGTAACAGGAAGGTAGTTCCTCCACAACCACGTGAAGAAGGTAGAGTGTGTACCGTCAGGAATAGGAGAAAGGAACTGGCAGCAAGTGCAGTAAAGACATGTGGTGGTTCCCCTTAACAGCAACAGATTCAAACCTCCAATTGGGCACCACCCTGCCTTTCCATTATCTATCCTAACTATCTGGTCCAACCTCCACTACCTATCACATTCTCCTCATCTTCATTTCTCCCATCACATTCCCAGCTGCCTTTTAAACAATCACACACCCTCCCATTTCTCCCCCAACCCAGGAGGCCACATTCATGACGCAGTGCTCATTTTGGAAACCTTGATTTTCCTGCATCTCAGATGCTGACTGACCTGATGTGATTTTACACAGCCACACTCTTTGATGTACACACGCTGACAAACCAGCACACGGACACATGCGCACTCAGACACCCACGCTATCCCAATGCACAGACACATACACACATTCACAGGCATGCGAACAATGCACATATGAACATACCCACCCACTCATGCACACACGCACACAGAGACACCTACACACACACAAACAGACCAACATACATACACGCACATACACAAAATCAAACAGACCACCGCACTTACGAAAGCATCAGCACACACGCAAGGACTAACGCACACACAGACATCCACACACCACATTCACACAAACACACACACGTACGCACACAGACCAACACAGACACCCTCACACCATATACAAAGACACACGCACACGCAGACACACGTACATAAACAGACACACCCGCAAAAACATAAATCCACGCGGACACGCACACATGCACAGAGAAGCACAGACATATTGACACAGACATACACATACATATTGACACAGACACACACACGCTGACTACGTTGGCATCGAGAGGATTGTTGTTGCACTGAGGTGCTCAGACTGGAACACGTTCATGTGGAGAAAGGTCCGTGCTCCCTTGGCAAAGTGAAAATGATTTGTCTTTGTGCAATTTTCCTGGCACACTTCCAACTCCTGTCTGATAGCATCATTATTTCATATTCCCCACTTAGGTTTATTCCCTTGGTAAATGTTCCTTTCCCTCTCCAATCTATGATAAATGAAACGCAGTTGTGGTCACTGTCACCAAAATGGTCTCCCACTGCGAGATCTGACACCTTCACTAGCTTATTTCCGAGCACCAAATCCAAAATGGGCTCTCCCCCGCTGTCTGCCTGTCCATATAGGGAGCAAGGAAAAATTCCTGAACGCACCTCACAAAAAAAAGGCTCCATCCAAATCACCTGAACTAAGGAGTTCCCAGTCAATATTTGGAAAGTTGAAGTCATCCATACAACGATTCTGTCACACATGCAGTTTTCCAAAATTTGACAGTCGATTAGTTCTTCAAACTCCCTACTGCTCTTTGGTGGTGTGTAGAAAACCTTCAATGAGATGACTGTTCCCTTGCTGCTCCTGAATTCCATCCATATTAACTCAGTATACAAACGTTCCTCAACAACCTTTGTTTCTGTAGCTGTAATGCACTCGCTTATTAGCAATGCTATACCCCCTCCCCTTTTATCACCCTCCCTATTCTTCTTAAACGTTCTAAACTCTGGATCATCTTGCGACCATTCCTGCCCTTGTGAAACCCACGTCTCCTTTCTGGCCACAACATCATAGTCCCATGTTCTAAGTTCGACACTGATATTTCTGACAGTCCTTGCGCTAAAGCAGTCGCACTTTAACTGATTCCTTTGTTTAATTACGTGAATAATCTTCATGGTGGATTCATTATATCCTGTCACTGTACCATCTCCAACTACCACCTTCTCAGATATGTATCACTGGTTCACACCTCCTGCCAAACTAGTTTAAAGTTTCCTGAACCACACGAACAAATCACCCACCCAGGGGAATGGTGCCCCTCCAGTTCAGGTGCAAACAATCTTTCTTGTACAGCTCCCACCTTGCCCGGAAGGCATCCCAGAGATTTTAGTATCTGAAGCCCTCCCCCTCATCTATCTCACAGCCACGTGTTAAGCTGCACTCGCTGACTGTACTTCACCTCACTGTTTCGAGGCACAGGTCGGAAACCTGAGATCACAACAGTACTCGCCCTGTTCTTCAGCTTCCAACCTAACTCTCTTTCGTCACTTTTCAGATCCTCAATCCCTTTCTTGTCTATATCATTTGTGTCAATATGTACCACGATTTCCAGCTGCTCAACATCTCCCTTCAGAATCCAGTAAATCCAATTGGCGATCACCCGGATTCTGGCACGGCGGAGGCAAGATAACTTCTGGGAGAACGTAAGAATGTTGGAAGACTGTTCAATTTCCGTAATAAATATGGAATAGTGCATAGTATAACCAAGGAAAGTAATTGAGAAGCGGGGGAAGAAAAATTGTTTTGCAAGAAACGCAAAGAAAGTACAAAATTCAGAGATAGAGACCCAAAGAAGAGAATAATCAGTTTCAGGCATGGAAATAGATGCAGGTTGATACATAAAATCAAAAGTGAGATAGAGATGGAAAAGCAGAATAAGGTACTGATACAGAGAATGGAAGATTCAGAATGAAAAGAAATAACCAACAGCACGTTCCAGATCCCAGGACATCACAGAATGCTGAATAGACATGCTATATCTATTTTAATCTCGGCAATCAGACGGCCATTGGCATAGTCTCAGCTCCCAGAGTTAGCAACAATGTAATGTCTGATTTTTCCGAGTGGTAGTTATTGGTACCACAGCAGTGCGCATAAATCTGTATGGATGCTTCCAAGATATGATTGAGTTTGGGGAAATTCAGTTACCAGCAGAGGTTCATCAAGGGGTCTTGGCGAAGATTGATTTGCAGATTGAGGGAAATTACTTTGAAGTCTTATTAAGTGTCAACTGCCGGGCTAAGGTGAGCTGTAATCTCATTTAGTCATTCCATGCAATGTTGAAAGTAAATAGATATTCGAAAAGGAAAGTCGCAGGAGAACCATCGAAAAGAATCAAGGAATGGTCTTGTTATAATTTCACAGCTTCTTTCAAGGATTAAAAAGCGTCATTCTCCGCAGACTGACAACGAGTTAAAAAACAGGCTTTTTGCCGCAGTGTCCTATGTCAATGGTGGCCTCCACACACAACAGCCATTTTTAATTCTGAACAATACATTGATGCCATTTAACGTCAATCTTATTCTTGCGTGATCTGAGATGGAAATGGAGACATGAACCGAAGCCTCCTGGGTAAAAAGAGATGCAGACACACGAATACGTCCACCAGTAGCTTTTCATTCATTGCTAATTATTGAAGTGCAAGCCAGTAGTGAGAATCCGCTGGAGCCAATTCTCTCCTCAAGGGTTGCAGATCAGTCTAAAATCACACAACTGAAAGAAATACTACCATTTAAGGAATGCGGTATGCAGCAATCTCCGCTGCTTTTGCACAGTCGATTAGTCTGTTAAAAAGTTGCGTTTAACGCGGATCTCACTGGCCACAAGGCTCCATTCAGTCTGCCAGAATTCAACAAAGACTGTATTGTCCCACGATAAATCTGGATAGGATCTAGCATCTCATTGTTAGCTCGTGTGTTCAATACCCAGAATGCACACAACTGAATGTCCAATGTCAATTATCTCTTGCTGTCAGCATTCTCTTTTCGCAGACAATACCTAGTCTGCACACAGCTGAGGGTGACAACGTCGACCTGTAATATAATAGAAATTTTAATCCTGCAGACATTGTGTTTCTATGCAAATTACAAAACTTTGTACTGTTGAGTGTACAAGTATCAGTCATCAGTTAATGAGGACATTGAAGTAACGTTTACAATACATAACATGAACACTGCTGAGCGTTCAAATATTAACTGTCCTTCATTGTAGGTATTGCAGTACTTACATTATTCACACCGTTTCCAAATATCAGTAATTCCCTCATTGAGTAATTGCATTACCTTCAATATTTTATCTTAGTCGACAATACATAGTTTGCACAATGTTGAGTGCCATAATAGCCGCCCGATCTCACAGAGGGTATTATAATACTGCAGAGGTAAAAACAATGACTGCAGTTGCTGCAAACCAGATTCTGGATCAGTGGTGCTTGAAGAGTTCAGCAGTTCAGGCAACATCCAGATGCTGCCTGAAATGCTGTGCTCTTCCAGTATCACTGATCCAGAATTATAATAGTGCAGTCAGTGCAGTGGCTGCAGACTTGTCAAAGTTTAATTATCTGCTGTCACACATTGCAAACATTTCAATGTTGAAGTCAATGTACTGCCTGCTTACTTCTGATTGTCTCACAGATGGCTCAACAATCTTAAACAGTATACATTGCGCAAGCGCAGATCATTCATAATCTGCAAACTACTGAATGTCCAATATCAGTTTGTTTATCCTGTAAGTATTGCAAACTGAGCAAGCTGAGATCATGTCATGACGTCCAGTGAGAGATAGACGTTTGGATACAAAAATGACTTCAAGGTAGGAGAAAGAGGATGATTGTAGAGTCCTGTGATATGCTGAGTACCACAAGAATTGCTGCCGTGTCCACTGCCTATTTTGTTTTAATACAAATGACTTGGATTTGAATATCATAGCATGTTGTTAAGTTTGCAAATTACACCAAAATTGTCGACATTGTTAACAGTGAAGGAGGTACAACGGGGCCTTGATCAGATGAGTCAATGGGTCAGGATATGGCAGATGGAATATAATGTGGATAAATATGAGGTGTTATCTGTTGGCAATGCAAATCAAGGCAAGACTTATGTACTTAAACGGTGAGTCGAGAGGAGTGTTGCCAACGTAAGAGATTTTGGGTTGCAAGTTCGTCGTTCCTTGAAGGTGGAGTCATCGTTAGACAGTGCTGTGAAGAAGACATCTGGGACCCTTGCCTTTATTGCTCAATTCATCGAGTCTTACAGTTTCAGGTTTATTGGAGAGGTTACTTTTGAATGATCCATTCAATTTTGGATTACCAAAAATTCCAAGCATCTCCCTGTTATCGGAAAGATGATGGCAAACTTTAATGGGTAGAGAAAATATTCACGGCATATTGCTGGGACTGGACTGTTAGAATTACAGGCAGATAATGAATATTTCGTGCCTCTTTTCCTTGATGTTTCGGGAGTTAAAGAGTTACTTTATGGCAGTTTATAAAATCACAGGCTCGGATACGTTGAATATCCAAAATCTTTTCCCCAGGGTATGGGCGACCAAAATTAGAAGGCATTCATGTAAGGGTGAGAGGGGAAAGATTCAAAAAGTGCCCAAATGGCAGCTTTACTGCATAGAGGCTGTTAGCATCTGGACTGAGCTGCCAGAGGAAATGGCCGAGGCTGGTGCAGTTGCAATGTTGGAAAGTCATCTTAAAGGTTACATGAATAGGAAAGGTTTAGTGGGATACCGGCAACAATCTGGAAAATGGGACTTCATTAATTTAGGATATCAATCCCACGTTTGAGACCTTAGACAGAACTGTCGCTTTCCATTGTTAACACGGATATGACTCCATGATATCGCATTATTTTCCAAAATACGCAGATTATAAACTGCTGCCTGTTGAAATAGGAGTGATCCTACGCCTTATATATTGTGTATGATACATGCAGAACATATGATACAAACTGATGAGTTTCTAAATGTCCTCCAGGGAAGGAAATCAGCTGCATGTGATTGCAAACTCACTGCTATGTGCTTGTCTTTTTAATTTCTGTCTGGATAATTAGAGATATACAATAAATTTGGTCAAACGAGTGATGCCCACAACGACTGAATAAACAAGAAGAAGCATTTACATTGTACTTTGAGATGATCACTTCTGGAACAATGGTTCAATGGCAGCCCTCCATATTTGATTTTACTAAGCTGAAACATTGCAGAGAGCTCCCACTGGTTTTCACCAGGTTAATCATGATTCATGTCTGTCTCTCCGCTAACAAATCTCCTTAATCTGAGTAGATGTTTGACTGATGAGTGAAATGGTCTTTCCGCATGCACATCACGGAATAGTTCTTTTTTTGCAATTATTAACAGCAATACAATTTGTGTTGACATATAATGAGTTCCAATTCTCCACGTAGTTCATAATGCAGAAAAAATAAATCAGTGACCATGAGAACTTCCCTGTTCTTAGTTCTTGGATTCTTGATGAGGGTGCATCTGGGCACTGCTGATGAAGGATTTGAACCACGTATTTCCTCTTCAGGTGAGTCCATGTATCATCAAACATCGTTTAGAAGCATTCAGAAGGTCAGGTGGAGGAGATTCATCACCTGAAGACGACGTTCTCGTCTGTCGTGTATAGAGTTACAAGTGTCTAAAATGAATTAGTTGATATGTCCAAAATCTGTCCGGGGGATGGAGGCATCTCTTGGAAAACTAACATTTATTGCACCTTCCTAATGGCTCCAATGGGGATTCAGTAATACATTACATTTCGGTGAATGTGGAGTCACATATAAAGATGAAAAGGGAAATAAAAATATCAGTTTACTTTCCCTGAAGGAAATGAATGGAATAGGTGTTTCTTACATTCTTTACACAATTTGAATATCATCCGAACTTCATTACTTTCCATTGAGAGATTCGAAGACAGGTCCTCAGAATAGTTAGTCATGGATTGTGATTCTAGTGACAGTCCTGCATGTCCACCATCGATTGCATGACATTTGGTGAAGCAGCGCAGTCATTTCCCATGAGTGCAGAATTTATTTTAGTTCAGAACCATTTGTGCTGGTTTCTTTTTCAATACAGGTATGTCAACACTTCATCAATTACCTCCTCGTCTTGACTTTCCAGGTGTAACCGTTTACTGCCATGCCACTGGAGGAGTATGCAGAATAGCATATTGTAAAGTAGGGGAAGTCCAGGTGGAAGAGAAATGCTGGTTATTTCTCAAGTGCTGCAAAGCTGACTTAAATTGAATTGTGAAAGTGTAAATGCGGACTACCAAGGTTCATCTGAGGCTGTGTCTAACTGCTGTCTCTGTAATTTATTCGTTCCTGACTGTGTACACCCCCATTAAACCTTCTCCATTTCTACTGAATCGTGAATAAAGCCCTCACTGCATTGCTTACGTGTTGCGTCACGTGTCTTATTATACATTGTGCCCAGTATGCGTTATATTATCGCGAGTTTGGAGAGCGGAGGAGGATTAACCTCCAACAAATAGCAGTAACACAGTCACCTCCAAACTAGTCTTCTTCAGTACCTAACATTTTGAGTCCATAGCAAATGACCAAGTAATAATGTCTCTAGAATGAACAGGTATATAATAAGCTGCTCCTTCCATTTCCATGATCACTTTCATCTAGAATGTGAACCGTGGTAGATATACAGCTCCCTGCAAGTTCCTTACAGATCCATTCACCATCCAGATTTGGAAATGTGTCAGAGATTCCTTCTGTTTCATCAAAATCCGAGAATTCCCTGCCAAATATTTCTCTGTGGGCCATTCCATAGCACCGGGGCAACAGATGGTTCAAGTAGAATTTCACTCGCATACCCAAATATTCTCAAATGGATAAATGCGACGAGAAACAAATAACCGAACGGACAGCATTCCTCACGACCAATTAGTGAAAATAAATCAAGGATTAGTGAATTCAGCAGTGGTGTTGAAGAAAGAATGAAAGAAAGAAAGAAGGACAGAGAGAAACAGGGGAAGAAAGAGAGAGAGAAATAGGCAGAAATAGGATAGAGAAAGAAAGTAAGAAAGAAGAGAAAGGGAATGAGAAACATAGAAAAAGAATATAAGGAAAGAAAGAGGGAAACAAAGAGATAGGAATAAAGAGAGAGGAAGAAAGAGAGAGAAAGAAAGAGGCAGGAAGGAAGTGAGCGGAATGAAGAGAGAGGAAGGAAGACAGAGGAAGTATGGAAGGAAGGAAGAAAGGAAAGAAAATTCCTTGTTTAGTTTTGTCAATAAGTCTCACATTTTTGGAGATAAATGTGCTAGTGTCAGACTCAATATCTGCACCCGTCACTGTATTGCATCATACGACTGTAAGAAAATGACTGCAACAGCAGAATTACCCTCGCACATCCAACCAAATAGAAAACAAACATGGAAGACGTTTACCGACTAGCATTTAACTTGTGATCAATTTGTCAATGTTGTTGAGGAGCAGTCCACTGGCAATGAACACCTACAGTACAGAAACAAGTCATTCAGCCAAGCAAGGTCTCTCCATAGTTTCAAAGAACAATCTTGTAGACGCAGCAATAACATGCAAAATCCACACAGATATCCACCCAGGGTGGAACAGAACTTGGCTCTCTGCCACTATGATGCAGCAATTCTAAACACTATGCCACCCCTGCGGGACCGCAGGACCAATGTGACTGTCGTTGTTTCATGCAGTGGGGACTGGGTAATCGATTGGATGAACTTGAGGGGTTTAACGGGATTGATGATGTATTCAACAAGCAAATATTGAATGTGTGCGCGATGATGTAGGGAGCGTGGAATTGTATCAGTCTGAATGCAAAAGGAGCAGAGAGACAGGAAGTCTTAGATTCTGAGTCATCATGTTGTGTTTCACTCTTTTAAACTATTTGAAATTGCGCGTAGAGTTGGTCACAGAGGTAATCACACTCAAACACATACACAAAACCACTCACAGGCATGCATGTGCACACATTGAAAACACAAGCATACTCACCGCCTGTTCAAACTACATTGCAACAGGGATATGAGAAAGCGAATGGGTACTGTTGGAATATCAATGCCAACTTTGATCATTTGGCTTACCCTCTGCCTGAAACATTGAGGGCAAGAAAACAAAAAAAAATCAAAATATGGTCAGTACCAACGTGCTCCAACCCCAACACACTTCCCTAACTCTCTAACCTCCGGCATCCCCTACAACACTCCGTATCTCTCTGATCTACTCCAGTCCGTTCAACCCTCTGTATCCGTCTTATCTCCTCCTGTTAATGAAAGCCAAAAGACCACATGCTTTCTAAACAATCCTATCCACTTTGTTGGCAACTTGGAGGGATCTATGTACTTGCACATCCAGATCCCCCTGTTACTCCACACTGCCAAGAATCCTGCCTTTAATCCTACATTCAGCATTCGACTTCGACCTCCAAAATGCATCACTTTGCACTGAACCAGGTTGGACTCCATCTGCCATTTCTCAGCCCAGCTCGGCATCCTGTCTATGTTGCGCTACAGTTTGCAGTAGCCCTCTGTAATATCAACGACACCTCCAACCTATGTGTCATCTGAAAATTTACTAACCCACCTCTCAACTTCCTCATCAAAGTCATTTATAAAAAACTACAAAGAACAGAGGCCGAAGAACAGAGTCTTGTGGGACCCCACACAACGCGGACCTCAAGGCAGAGTACGTTTTCAATACAATCACTTGCCTTCTGTCAGCCAGCCAATGCTGAATCCAGATAGCCAAATCTCGCTGTATCCCATACTCCCTCACATCATTAATGAGCCTACCATGGGAAACCTTAACAAATGCCTTGCTAAAGTCCACATACACCACATCCACTGCTCGACCGTCGTCGTCCTGTCTTGACATCTCCTCAAAGAACTCAATAAGATTGGAGAGGCATGACCTGCCCCTCACAAAGCCATGCTGACTGCCTTTAATCACCTTATGCTTTTCCAAATTTTCATAAATCCTATTCCTCAGAATTCTTTCCAAAACTTTGCTGACCACAGACGTCAGACTGACTGGTGTGTAATTGCCAGGGATTTCCCGATTACCATTCTTGAGAAGAGGGACAACATTCGCCTCCTTCCAATCCTTCCAGTGCAACACCTGTGGAGAGTGAGGAGGCAAATATTCTCTCCAACGGCTTAGCAACTTCCTTCCTCACTTCCCGGAGCAGGCTAGGATAAATCTGGTCTGGCCCTTGGGACTTATCAATCTTAATGTTTTCTAATATTGCTAGAATATCAACATTCATCAATCCTTACCTGTTCATAGAACATATAAATTAAACATAAACAATTGCAGCGCAGTACAGACCCTTCGGTCCTCGATTTTGCGCCGGCCTTTCATACTAAACTGTAGCCCATCTAACCTACACTATTTCATGTACGTCTATATGCTTGCCCAATACGACTTAGATGTACTTAAAGTTGGCGAGTCTACTACCGTTGCAGGCAAAGCATTCCATACCCTTACGACTCTCTGAGAAAAGAAACCACCTCTGACATATGATCCTATATCTATCACCCCGCAATTTAAAGCTATGCCCCCTCGTTCTCGCCATCACCATACTTGGAAAATGGCTCTCCCTGTCCACCCTATATATCCCTTTGATTATCTTATATGTCTCTCATCAGTCACCTCTCAACCTTCTTCTCTCTAAGGAAAACAGCCTCAAGTCCTTCAGCCTTTCCTTGTAAGACCTTCACTCCATATCTGGATACATCCTAGTAATTATCCTCTGCACCTTTTCCAAAGCTTTCACATCCTTTGTATAATGCGGTGACCAGAACTGTACACAATACTCCAAGTGCAGCCGCATCAGAGTTCGTACAGCTGCAGCATAACCTCATGGTTCTGGAACTCGATCCCTCGATTAATAAAAGCTAAAACATTGTTTGCCTTCTGAACAACCCTGTCAACCTGAGTGGCAACTTTCAAGGATCTGTGTACACGAACACTGAGATCTCTCTGCTCATCAACACTACCAAGAATCTTACCATTAGCTCAGTACTTTGCATTCCGGTTACTCCGACCAAAGTGAATAACATCACACTTGTCCACATTAAACTCCATTTTCCACCTCTCAGCCCAGCTCTGCAGCTTATCTATGTCTGTCTGTAACCTACAACATCCTTCATCACGATCCACAACTCCAGCGACCTTAGTGTCATCTCCAATTTACTAACCAGGTCGTTTATAAAAACGACGAATAGCAGTGAACCCAACACCGACCCTTGCGGAACACCACTAGTAACTGGACTCCAGGATGAACATTTCCTACCAACTACCACACTCAGTCTTCTTTTAGCAAGCCAATTACTGATCCAAAATGCTATATCCCCAACACTCCCATTCCTCCGCATTTTGTACACTGGCCTATTGTGGGGATCCTTATCGAACGCCTTGCTGAAATCCATATACACCACATCAACCGGTTTACTCTCACCTACCTTTTGATCATCTTCTCAAAGAACTCAATAACGTTTGTGGGGCACGACCTACCCTTCACAAAACCGTGCTGACTATCACGAATCAAATTATTCTTTTGGGATGATAATAAATTCTCTTATAATCTTTTCCAACACTTTACCAAAAACAGAAATAAGGCTCACTGGTCTTTAATTACCTGGGTTGTCTCTACTCCCCTTCTTCAACAGGGGAATCACATTTGCTTTCCTCCAGTCTTCTGGCACTACTCCTGTAGACAGTAACGATTTAAAGATGAATGCCAAAGGCTCGGCAATCTCCTCCCTGGCTTCCCAGAGAGTCCTAGGATAAATCCCATCCGGCTCAGGGGACTTATCTATTTTCAAACTCTGCCGGATTTCTAATACCTCTTCCTTGTGAACCTCAATCCCACCTAGTCTAGTAGCCTGTATCTCAGTATTCTCCTCGACAACATTGTCGTTTCTAGAGTTAGTGCTACCGAAAAATATTAATTTAGTGCTTTCCCTACCTCTTCTGACTCCACTCGCAACTTCCTACTACTATCCTTGATTGGCTCTAAACTTACTTTCGTCACTCTTTTATTCCTTAAGTATCCATAGAATGCCTTAGGGTTTACCCTAATCCTATCCGCCAACAACTTCTCAAGTCTCCTCCTGGCTCTTCTGAGGTCTCTCTTTATGTGTTTCCTGGCTACCTTGTAACCCTCAAGCGCCCTAACTGACCCTTCACATCTCATCCTAACATAAGCCTTCTTCTTGCTCTTGACCAGAGATTCCACTTTCTTCGGAAACCACGGCTCCAGCGCTCTACAGTTTCCTCCATGGGTCACAGGTACATACTTATCTCGGACACACAGGTGCTTTTCCTTGAATATGCTCCACATTTCTAATGTACCCATCCCCTGCAGTGTACTTCCCCATCCTATGCTTCCTTAATCTTGCCTAATCGCATCGGCAATGTCTTTCCCCCAGGTGTCACTCTTGCCCAGTGATACACACCTATCCCTTTCTATCACTGAAGTAAACATACCAGAATTGTGATCGCTATCACCAAAGTACTCACTACTTCCAAGTCTAACACCTGGCCGGGCTCATTACCCAGTACCAAATATAATGTGGCTTCGCCCCGTGTTGACCTGTTTACATATTGTGTTAGGAAGCCCTCCTGCACATACTGGACAAATACTGACCCATATATAGTACTCTTACTATTATGTTCCCACTCAATATTTGGAAAGTTGAAGTCCCCCATGATAACTACCCTGTCTCTCTCGCTCCTATCGAGAATCATCTTTGCTCTCCTTTCTTCTACATCTTTGGAAATATTCGGAGGTCTGTAGAAAACTCCCAACAGGGTGATCTCTCCTTTCCTGTTTCTAACCTTGTTCCATTCTACCTCAGTTCACGATTCCCCAAACATCCTTTCTGAACTGAAATACTGTCCTAGAATAACAATCCACCTCTTTGACAGTCTTCTCTGTTCTTCCTAAAATATCCAAATGCTGGAGCCAGCAAAAACCAAGTGTAAGACTATATCCCAGCTCCTCTAAGTTTTAAGTTACAACAAGATCACTTTCCTTGGTGAAAACAGAAGCAAAAAACTCATTTCGGGCTTCCCCTATCTGCTCAGACTCCACGCACAAGTTCCCCCCGCTGCCCTGATCGGCACTACATTCTCTCTGATCATTCTCACATTCCTCACGTATGAATAAAATGCCTTTGCATTCTCCTGAATCCTTCCTGCTAAGCCTTTTTCGTGCTTCGTCCTGGCTCTCCTCAGTCCATTTCTGAGTTCCTTTCTAGCAAGCCTGTAATCCTCTAAAGCTGTGCTAGATTCTTGCTTCTTTCACCTTACGTAAGCTGTCTTCTTCATTTGACGAGAAGTTTCTCTGTTCTCGTCATCCAAGGTTCATTTATCTTACCCCTTCTTGCCAGACTAAGAGGAACAAATTCGTGCAACAACAGCTCCTTAAATAGTCTCCACATGTCAACTGTGCTCTTTCTGTGGAACAATTGCCCCCAGACTGTATTTCCCAATCTCTTTCTGATAGCATCATAATTTCCTTTTAGCCAATTAAATATCTTCCCTCGGTAACTGCTCCTTTCACTCTCCATACTTCCCTGTCCCTGTAACATCCCTAAGCCTCAAAACTCCTCCCAATCTCTGTGATGTACCTAAGACTTTAAACGCCTCCTCCACTGGAATATTCCTTGCACTCTATACTCCGCCCTGTCTCTGTAACCTTATCCAGCTCATATAAACCTACATATCTCAGTAACGACCTCCAGACACTACACCCTTTCCCGTCTCAGTAAGCTCCTCTAGCCGTTACACACCTTACTACATCTTTTATCTTCCCCAGAGTCGACACGCCTCCCTATTTCCTCCAACCGCTACACCCCTCCTTCTCTCTCTTTCTCAACTCCAGATTCTACACACTTCTCTATCTCTGTAATCTCCTCCACAGCCTACATCCCTCCCTATCACTGTACTCTCCTCCAGCCCTTAAACCCCTCTCTCTAACTTCCTCAAGCCTCGATACCCCTCCTTATATCGACAACCTTCAGACCCCACACACGTCCCTATCTCTCTTCCTCGCGCAGCCTCTACAACTGTCCTTATCGCTTTATCCTCATTCAGGCCCCAACACCTTCCTTATCTCTAACCTCATCCAGAACCTGCGTTTGTCTCTATCTCTCTAACCTCCTCAAGCCCCTCTATCCCTCTCTATCACTCTGAGTTCCTCCAGCCCCTAAATCAGTCTCTGTCTCTATAACCCCACAAAACCTATAATGCTCACTAACTCTATAAACTCCTCCAGAGCATTCACCCCTCCCTAGCTCTGCTAACTCCTCACATCTGTAACCTTCCCTATCTCTTTATCTTCCTCCATTATCTACATCCCTCCTTATATCTCCAACCTGCAACCCCTACAACCTTCACTATCTCACTAAATTCATTCAGGCCCTACGTTCCTCCGTCTCCCTGCAACATCCTCCAAACCCTACACCCCATCCCGATTTCTGTAACCTGTTCCAGCCCCTACACACATCCGTATCTCTCTAACCTCATTCAATCCGACAACTTTCTGTATTTCTGTAATCTCCTGCAGTCCCTACACCCCGATCTCTGTAACCTCCTCCACGCCCCACAACGTTCTGTATTTCTGTAATCTCTTCTTGCCCATATACACCTTCCTATCTCTGTAACCTCCCCCAAAATCTACGCATTCCTTACTGCTATACCATAGTCCAGACTCTGTAACCCTCCCTATCTCCGTACCTTGCTCCACTCCTGACACACTTCCCATAGACTCTTATCTCTCTGAGACACTACAACCCTCCCCACAACTCTGTAAAATCCTCCAACCCTGTGTTTTCCCTTATCTCAGCAACCTGCTCCAGCCTCACTATTTCTCCACCAGCCATGATGCAACCTCCCTCAGTTTCTCAAGAGTCTGCAACCTTCCGTTATACTGCAGCCTTTATATACTCCCCATTGCAACTCAGTAACCTCCTCCACAATCTACACATTTCTGTGACTTTGTAAAATTCTCCAGCCCCTATCCATGCCTTATCTCTGTACCATACTCTAGATTCTGCAGCTCTCCGCATCTCTGGACTCTCCTCAGCCCCTACATTCCTCCCTATCTCTGCTTTCTCCCTCAGAATCTACCACACTCTCTACAAACATATGTATCTGTATATAAATTCTTGCAGCATTATGTACCTCCTTATCTTGGTAACGTCCTCCGCCCAGACACCTTCATACCTCTGTCATTTCCTATAGCCACTAAAAAGCCTCTCTATCTGCGGAAACTCCACCAACCCCTGCACATTTCCTTATCTCTGTAACCCCTTCCACCACCCATGCACCTCATTCTATGTAACTGCTGCAAGTCCCTCCGACTCTCCCTATCTGATGTTTTGTGTTTTGCTGGCAAAAACAGAATCACAACCTACTATTTGATTGGTTACTCTATACAGGGACCTATACTTCTTCTCACTGTTGCCTTCTGCGCAGCCCTCCGATACCCACGCAGGGCAGTGGATTCTGAAGCCAGAACTCCGTATTAGAAATGCCATAGGCACGCTAACCAGTGTGCACTGACTCATTAAGTGGGTAGCTGTAACATTGAAGTATCTGTGTCTCCTTGTATAATAGTCGCTGAGATCAATATTGCAGGAACAGAAAGCAGTTAGGAAGGTAAATGGTGTATTGACCTTCATTTCAGAAATGTTTGTGTACAGGAGTATGGACGGCTTACTGCAGATGTGCAGTGTCTTGGTGAGACATCAGCTGGAACATTCTGCAGTGCTGTGTGCAGTTTTGGTATCGTTAGTTCATAAAGGACAAACCTAACATTGAGGGATTGCAGCGAAGGATGACTACACTGATCTCTGCGATGACAGGCTTGTTGTGGGAGCAGAGTTTCGGTCGAAAAGGGCCTGTAATTCATAGGCTTTAGGAAAATCAGTGCAGATCTCAGTGAAATATAATAAATTCTGACATCGTGAGACAGATGATTTCCGTGGCTGGGGCGTCTAAAAAAGGGGCCAAGTATTAGGTACAGGCAGGCCACTCTGCATTGAGGTGAGAATAATGTCTGTACTCAGAGACCAGTGAACCTATCAGTTCTACCATATGTTCTACCACATGAATGCCCTACCACTTTAAGGCTGTGGAAGCCAAGGAACTGAATAAAAACAATGATTTCTAAACACTGAAAGCATGATGTGAAAGCAGGAGTAATATTGGATATAGGGGATCAATCTTCATTATATTGAATGCGAGAGTAAATTATGTGTACCGAAGGGATACTGCAGTTCCTAATTTATATATTTTGCAATCGTTAATCTCATTAAGGTATATATATTTTATATATGTGTGTATATGTATAGTGCAGAGATATTCGGCCATGTACGAGAATGGGGGAGTCTGAATGTGTGGAATGGCCTATTCCTTTACTGATGTTTCTGTGCAGTTTGTGGGAAAGTTATGTAAAGGTTGTCACAAGCTCTCTGATGTTAGGAATGAGGTCTCTGCTGGTTCGACAGGACTGTGTTGGGTGTTGGTGTTGCTAAAAAAATTTATCCTTCAAGACCTCGGAACAATTTGATGCAATTGAGTGCCTTGCTTAACTGTTTAAGTATCCATCCAAGAGTTTATCTCCTGTCTGTGTGTTTGCAGTCAAAGTTTCGTGTCTTTTGTGTCTAAGATGGCGCTAGAAGAAGTGACTTGAAAACTTTTGAATTTATACTTGTGAAGACATATGACATAAATCCGACTATTCACCTGTTGTATTCTCACATCGATGGCTCTTTGAGTTTTAAGGGGCCCTATCCTCTCCCTCATTAATCTTTTTAATTAATATATTTGTCGAATCACTTCGAATTCTCCTTAGCTATCTCTGTGAAAGCTATCTCATATTGTCTTTTTGCCTTCCTGATATTCGTTATATGTATACTGTAATACCAATTGTATTCCTCAAGGCATTCACTGATCCCAGATGTCGAAAACTGATATATGCCTCCTCCTTATTTCTTGACCAGAACCTGAAAATCTCCAGTCTACCAGTGTTTCCTACTTCAGTCAGTCTTGTCATTCACTCTTACAGGAAGATACCTTCTCTGAACTCTCAATATCTTGCTTTTGAAAGCCTCCCACTTGCCAGCCATCCCGTTACCTGCAAACCATCTTCTTAAATGAATATTTGAAAGTTTTGCCTAATACCTTCAAAGTTGACCTTGTGACAACTCAAAACTTAAACTTGTTGACCAGCCTATCCTTTTCAATAACCATTTTAAATCTAGCACTTTTATGGTCACTGGACCCAACGTTCATCATCGAAAACCCCTCTGTCGTACCCTGCCGTATTTCACAAAACCAATTACATTTCAGGCCTAGATTAGTTCAGCCGTGGTCGAATTCAAGGGAAAGGCAGTCTTGAGGTGATGAATAACCTATTCCCATGTCTTATCTTTTCACTTCATTTCTTGACAGTTTTTAGTTCCTTTAAAATTCTGTTAGGAAATATTGCAGTCAGGGAGACTTGAGGGTTTTGTGACCCATTTGGGCCTGTATTGACAGTGAATCTGGGTCTATAAAATGTCCAGTAGATGAAACACAACTTACAGATGGGAGACCTCAGTAAAACGAAATGAGGTGTCTCTTTTGTACATATCCTCTGTTCTTTTCTTCAGGAGCATTTTCAAACCCACAGGAAACTGT
Source organism: Hemiscyllium ocellatum (assembly GCF_020745735.1). Classification (NCBI taxonomy): domain Eukaryota; kingdom Metazoa; phylum Chordata; class Chondrichthyes; order Orectolobiformes; family Hemiscylliidae; genus Hemiscyllium; species Hemiscyllium ocellatum. The sequence goes on from NC_083449.1 coordinate 13,552,319, forward strand.
ATTTGGTTGACTTGATATGTGAATGGTCTGCTCTGTTGCTGTGCACCAGGAATAATGAACAAGTAGTCACCAGCTGCTGCTGTCTATCAGCTTTGAGGGGCTGAATGGAACAAAGGGCACAGGAATGATGAGCAGAAACTCTGTTAACACTGTCCCACCAGTCAGTAACATTGTGACTGATCTGGTTGCAGTCTCAGCCAATGATTCCTGTCTGTTCCTCATTGCACACAGACGCAGTACACAGGCACGCATCTGGACAGAGTGTCAAAGTAAAAGAACAAAATAATAGCTAAACTCATCACTAAAGACAAAAAAAGTGAGCATCCCCAAATATCATTCTGTTCCTGGAAGTTATTCTGTTCATTCAAGCTGTTGGCAATGGGATTTTCTCCTGAAGCAGGTGGAGGTAGTAGAGATTCTTTTGCTTCAGACCGTGGGAAAATTCCAATGAAACATCGACAGGAATCCTCTACGAGTGGTAAAGATTGCTGAAGTGTTTTCAGTTCTCACACTTTGTTGTGTCGAGGAATAAAGAACGAGAGAGTGAGCAATCAAACGATCCTTCTCTCGCACATTCCGTTTTCTCCCTGTCTGAGTTGAAACATACAGTAATGTTATCCGACCTCCAAACTGAACCATGTGAGGGCTCCTTGAGTATTTTTCACACTGTATTGCTCCAGCAACGTTCAGTGCTACATTACTTCTGTTGCACCCAATGCCATTTCCTTAACGAAAATAAACTCACTTTCTCATTTGAAATATGTTTATATGTGTCCATGTATATTTTGAAAAAAAAAGTTCACGTTTTCATAATGTCTGTTTTAAAATTAATACAATGCATTCTTAAAACTGACTGCCTTCTCTTCAAAACGAGACATTCATCAGGGACTCGCGTTAAGAGGTACCATCGTGGCTGAATCATCTCCATTGTTGCCTTCTAGTGCCAGAGACCGAAGTTCAATTCCAACCACTGCTGCCTGTCCGTATGGGGTCTGCACTTTCTCCTTGTGTCTGCATAAATTTCCAGCCGGTGCTCTGGTTTCCTCCCACAGTCTGAAGATGTTCAGGTTAGGCGGATTATCAATGAGAAATGTAGTCTTACAGTGATGAGTAAATATGGGCATTTTGGACCGAATGGCGTGTTTCCACACTGTAGGGATTTTATGAAACATATTCGAAAACATTTGCTTTTTGTCTCAATTTATGGGATCAGAAGTACATGCAGTGAATCATTTGTGGTCTTAGCAATAAACTTCACAGGTGCATTAAAATGTTCCTCCGATTATAACTTTTCCATGTGCAAAAAGAAATCCATCATTCCATTTCCTTCCTATTTATTTCCTGCAACTACCGACCCATGTGCCCGGACTCTCCATTTCTGTCTGTCCCAGAGCTCAGCGATCTCTCTATCTATTGTTATAGCTACTTTGTCCTTACAAGAAAGCAAAACCTTACTAGAACGCACAATATATTGTGTTTAACGAAAGTTTTCTCACTAACATCCCCGTCTAAATCCCATTGCAGACCCGCTATTTCCTTCTATTTGACAATGTATTAAATGGTGATCGACGTGAATGAGCTAAATGGGCTCTAATCCAATCAGTCCCCACATCCAAATCATCAACATAGTTTGTAAATCATTGATGATCTCATATTAATCACAATACATCGGCTCTGTTGTCCGATAATGACTGCTGTGTTTCTCAGCACTATTCGCCTGCCTTCTTCCCATAACGTTTGGTCCCCATATAAATCAATAACGCAACTATCTCTGTTTTGAAAACGTTGCCCTCCGTGTGTGTGTGTGTGTGTGTGTGTGTGTGTGTGTGTGTGTGTGTGTGTGTGTGTGTGTGTGTGTGTGTGTGTGTGTGTGTGTGTCTGTGTGTGTGTGTGTCTGTGTGTGTTGATATGTGGATGTGTCTGAGTCTGAGTCCATGAGGTTATGGTTGCGTGTCAGTGTACCTCTATCTGTGTTTTGGGTGTGTACCTATATTTTAGTTAAAGACTGCAAGCAAACGTTTTGTAATCCAGGCACAAGGACACCCAAGTCCCTCTGCACTGCAGTATGCTGCAATTTTTCATAATTTAAGTAATAATTCAGTTTGCTGTTATCCCTTTAAAAATGGCTGACCTCGCATTCATCAACACTGCATTCCAGAGTACATCACAAATTATTGAAAGTTAGAGCAAACGCAATAAAATTCATTTGCAGCATTTTCCAAAATGTTCGACTTAGCTGGCTGCAGTTGCATTGGAAATACACTTCAATACGTACACTCTGTGTCGGGAATACTGACCAAAGAGAGAACATTTCTAATTTGGAGAGAAACCACAAACATTACTTCACATAACCATCGTCCATTCTGAGGAGCCTCAGTAGAATTTCATTCTTCTCTACATAAGCCTGTTGTGTCATTGCACATGTGCATTTGTGCTGTTAGTTTGGGTGATGCTGTGAGCCGCTACCCTCCCCCTCTCCCTCTATGACTGTGTCCTTGATGTTCTTTATATCCCTGATGCTGCTTGCGCAGTAGCGCTGGGGGGGCGAGCTGGGTGCAGTCGAGGGAATAATTGCATCTCCTTGAGCAAAGACTGCCAATCCTGCCGCTCTCACACACGAAGACGGTGACATGAATACAGTCATAACGAATCTGTCGGAATTGCTCTTACTCCGTGATTTGCACTCATTCTGCCTGGAGCATCAGTAATTCTATTGTTTGGTTGGTAGCGTGTCATTATTTGACTTACTATATCGGAAATGTGCCAGTTTGTAGTATCCTGGTACGCTTGAGTATGTCAGAATTTATGTCATTCAGAGGTAAGTATGACTCCAGTACAATATCAATGCTTGCAGATACTAAACGTGGAAGAACTGTAAAGCCTGTCATGGCAGTGTGGAACATCATCACGACAGTGACAAGTTGGTTGAGTATTTAGGTACATGGTTGATGAGGATCAATGCAGAGCAGTGTGCAATGATATACTTTGGTGAGAAGAACACTGAAAGACAATATAAAACAGGATGGAGAGTTATAAAGTGAGTGAAGGAGCAAAGGGCCTTCACTAGCAGGAAACATAAAGACAATCAAAACGTTTCTATCAGTACATGAATGAAATAAAAGCAAGGTCAGATATCAGACAGATAATTTACATAGAGTTTATTGCTGTGAACAGAGAAATGACAGGGAATCTAAACAGTTACGTAGTATCTGTCCTCACAGGGGAAAATCTCCCAGAAATACCAAGGGCCGGCCGGACTTGTGTAACTCAAACTAAAATTATTCATATCTATGATGAGGTACCATTTAAAAAGATACCAGGATTGTGTGTTGAAATGTCAAGGGATTGAGTTCAGAGTGGAGCTGGAAAAGCACAGCAGGTCAGGCAAGCATCCGAGGAGCAGGAAAATCGACGTTTCGACAAAAGACCGATCAGATGTACTGCATACCAGAATTTTGGAGGAAGCAGTAACAGACATTTTACTTGCCTTGTGGATCACTGTGTAAATATCCTATTTTTTTTAAAGGCAGGAAATCAATCTGGAGAACTGGAAGTTTATTAACATTATCCGATGATTTAATAAGGGACGAACATGGAGAATGACAAGAAGCAGATCAGTTAAATTGTCACATTTGGACTCGATTACAAAGAAGGTGCTATTAGAGACTTTGAAGGTAATGGCAAAACTGGAGAGTATGAAAATGCATCAATGAAAGGAAAATCCTAAGTGGCAAACCTTTTTTTTTGGAATGGTTTGAAGATGATTCTTGCATGCACGCACAGTGGTGAACCAATGGATGTGGTAAGCCGGATATGCAGGAGGATATTTTAACAAAGAACTCACACAGTATGCTAGCAGGAAAAGTTAAAGCGAAAGGTACTGGGAGGAACCTATGCAAAGGGAAAGTAAAAATTATGTTTGCATATATGTGAATGAAATTAGAATATACAAGTATAGATTTCCTATACCAGTTCCATAGAGCATTGATGAGAAAGTACCGGAGTTTTCTGTACAGTCTTGGTGTCCTAAACTAAGAAAAAATACCGTGACTACAGAGGAACTACAATGGACGTTTTTCTAATTAATCCCTAAATGGCAAAATTGTCTGGTGGGGAAACCAGGCCTGTGTTTTCTAGAGTTTCAAAGAATGAGAGGTGATTTCAGTGAAACTTACAAAGTTCATACGAAGGGACTGACGAACATAGTGGCATGAGAAGTGTAGGCAGGCAAGGTTAGGGAGAATCCCAAGATATTCTACAAGGAAATCAAGTAGAACAGGATATGCAGCGAAAAGTTAGGACCCATGAGCAACATAGAGGGCAATCTGTGTCTGAAGCTGGAGAACATGGATAGATTGTTAGTTGAGAGCTTCACATCTGTTTTACCTGGATTAAGGATGATTCCAGTACAGAATTACAAAAGATGGGATGGGAAGCACTTGAGCGGATTGTTTGAGATGCGGGCAAAGATTGATGGCTTTGGCTAGTATCAAATTGGACAAAGCCACGGGTCAGGCAGCTATGGGAGATACGGGAGGCAAATCCCCGAACAAAGTTGTTAAGCAGAATCCGGCCACAGAAGAGGTGACAGAGCACTGGAGAAGAGGAATGTGGTCCGACTTTATAGAAAGGGCGTTGTAGATATACCAGTGAGGATGAGATCAGTGTTAGGGTAACCGTTAGAAAAAACAGAAAAGGAGGAAATTAATCTCCATTTAGAGGCAAGGTTTGACTGTTATCAGAGGGACGACAGGCACAACTCGTATGATTTAATTAATTTGAGGAGTTTGTTGATTTGGTTTGGCAGCAAGGCCTTTGACAAAGCCACATACTTGAAATTGATAGAGAAAGTAACATACCGTGGCATCATTTGTAACTTGGCAAGATACATCCAAAATTGCCCTGGTTTCAGGCGACAGAGGGTGGTGGTAGAAGGCTGTTTGTGCGACTGGAGCTCAGTGCCCCCTGGTGTAGCAGAGGGAACAGTGTTGTGTCCCTATTATTGTGGTACTCTTTGAAAAAATTCGATGTGAACATTAAGTACGGGAATTGGGGAGAGTATGAGATATAGGTTTGCGTTTGAAATACAGATTGAACTGGTGGTTGGCAGCTAGGAGGAAGGACTTACGTTGCACAAAGATATAGATGGATTGGTCATATGGGCAAGTAAATGGCTGAAGAAATGTAACCTTGTTAAATATGAGGTAATGCACTTTGGAAGAAGGAACCAGACAGGACGGCACTCAATGAATGCCAGCATACCAGGAAGCTCAGACGGTGCTTCTCCGTAGATCTGTGAATGTGACTCGCCAGGGTAGTAGACGAGTTAAGGAGCCAAAGGGAACGGTGGTGGTAGCGTTTATTCGTCAAGCCATAGATTATAAGAGCTATGCAGGATTTCAGTTAATTCAAGGTGGAATACTGGATGCAGTTCTAGGCGTCACATTACAGGAAAGAATTAATGACATTGTCGGGGTATAGATGAGATTCACCAGGATATTCTTTGAACTTGAACATATCAGTTATGAAGAGAGCCTGGATAAGCGCCGTTTGTTTACTTTGCAGCAGAGAAGACAGAGGGCGACATGATTCAGAATCATAAGATTGTGAGGAGTATTGACAGTGTGGATTTTCAGCGACTGTTCCGTTTCGGCAACGGGCCAAGAAGAAGGCAGCTCATTTTTAAAATGTAGGGTTTGAGGTTTAGAGAGGGTTTGAGGATTGATTTTCACCAAAGGGTACTGTAGATCTGTAATGTCCTTTCCGAGAGGGGAGTTGTCCTGGTAACCACACAACCATTAAAAAGTACTTGGACAAGCAATAGAAGAGTCAAAACATTCCTGGCTACGGGCCAAGAGTAGGAAATTGAGACTAATCTAGACAGTGCTGTATTTCTGATGGTACCAAGCCAATACTTTTGTGACTGTATGGTTGTGGAAGGTCAATCATTGAGCAGTCTAATGCTGGCATTTCTGGATTTATTCTGATTCTATTAGCCACGCTATAAGAATGAAATATAATAGCTTCCAGAAGTATGTCAATGGGAAAGGTAAGAAAAACAACAAGTGCAGCTTCCTTACAGTCTGAAATCAGAAAATGAAGAATGGAGAACAGGGAATTGGCAGAAATATGAACCAAATGCCTTAGTTCTGTCTTCACAGAGAGAAAGAAAACAGAACAAAAAAATCTTCCCAGCACAATGAAGAAACTTAAGTCTGCTGAGAAAAGAAAAGCATATAGAATGAAATTAGTAAATAAGAGCTTTGGAGAAGACATTGGACTAAAAAGGTCAAAGTAGATTTGTGAATTGGGAATCATATTTCAGAAAGCGACTAGGCATGGAGAAAATATATATGCAATGCGTTTAGATTTTCAGAAAGATTTTTGATTAAGTCACAAACTTAGTGCGTAAAATGAAATCTTATGGGATTGGGATTAATACGTCGTTTTAGAACGGGAAAGCTGGCAAGAAACAATGTTTCTTTCCGGTAGAAGACTCGGGGGGTAGCACAGGGCTCGATGCATGCCCCCTAGCTATTCCCTGCATATCAAATGCAGCATTTCCAAATCTGCATAATGCATTGGAAAATGTTGGATTGTGAGTGGGTGAGGAGGATGCAAAAAAGCTGAAAGTAGACTGGGACAGGTGGAGTGATTGGGTAAATACAGGGAAGATGGGGAGAAACGTGGAGAGATGTGATGTTGTGTGATGTGGAGAAAAAAGATACAATTGAAGCCTTCTATTTGATTAGGGATTGGTTGAATAATTGTGATCTGTAAAGGGATTGATGCTGCATTTTTTGTTTCCCCCTGCACAGACGTCCAAGGACCATGCAAGGCAGTGAGTTCTGAAGCCAGAATTCAACATAGAACATAGAACATGAACATAGAAGGATACAGCGCAGTACAGGCCCTTCGGCCCTCGATTTGCGCCGACCGAATCCTACCTAACCTACACTAGCCCAATAACTTCCAAATGCCTATCCAATGCCCGCTTAAATGACCATAAAGAAGGAGAGTTCACCACTGATACGGGCAGGGCATTCCATGAACTCACAACCCGCTGTGTGAAGAATCTACCCCTAACATACCTACCACCCCTTAATTTAAAGCTATGTCCCCTAGTAACACCTGACTCCATTAGCGGTAAAAAACATGGGAAATGACATTCATATGCTGACCAGTGTACATGGATCCACCAAGTCACAGCTGTAACATTGAAAAGGATCTCCATCTCCCTGTACACTAGCCACTGAAGACAATATTACATGAACAGAAAGCAGTTAGCAAAATAAATGTAGCACTGAACTTCATTTAGTGGGGATTTGAGTACAGGAGTATGGGTGCCTTACTGTAGCTGAACATGGCCTTGGTGAGATCTTCTCTGTAACATTCTGCAATATTGTGTGCAATTTTGGTCTTCTTAACTAATAAAGGACAAATCTGACATTGAGAGAGTGTTGTGAAGGATAGCCCGACTTATCTCTGGGACGACAGGTTTATTGTGGAGGAAGGGTTTGGGTCGAAAAGGGCCTGTATTCCATGGGGTTTTGGAAAATGCTTGGAGGTCTCAGGGAAATATCTAAAACTCTGACAGGGTGAGACAGATTGGAAGCAGGAACGATACCTTCCCTGGCTGAGATGTAAAAATCAAGAGCCCACAGTATTTGGTACAGGCAGTGCATTGAGATGAGAGCAAATGTCAGCAAGCAGAGACTGGTGAACCTGGGGAATTCCCTCCGACATAAGATTGTGGAAGCCAAGGCCCTGAATATAAGTCAGGATTTCTAGACCGAAATTCACAGAGAAAGCACATGTTACAATAAAGAATCAGGCATCATTATATTGAATGGTGAACAAGACGATGGATCGAAGGGACAGCTGAACTTAATGTTTAACTTTTATTTCCAATAGTTCATCACATTAATGAGTATATCCATTGTGTGGGAGACGGGCATGAGGGTGATGATCAGCCATGAACAGGACTAGGGGAGGCTCAATGTGCTGAACAGCCTTCTTCTTTCGCGATGTTTCTGTACAGTCTATGGGAAAGCTGTATAAATGTTTTCACAAAGTCTCAGATGTTAACAAGGATGTGTCTGCAGGATCGACAGGATTGTATTTGCCATTTTCCTTTCCGGTACCGAGGCTGGTGCCGGGTGTTCTGTCCGGTTTATTCGTTTCAGGCCTCAGAGCAGTTTGATACAATTGAGTTTCTTGTTTGGCCGTTTCAGAGGACATTGAGGAGTTTATCACATCTCAGTCTGTCTGGAATAGCTTTTAGGCCAGATCAGGAAAGGAAGAGAGATTTGCTTCTTGAAAAGACATTAGTGAAGCAAACTGATTTTTGCAATCGACATTGACGTCAAGAGCACTATTACTGGCACCAGATTTACATTGCGACATTTTATTAAGTGTTTTTAAATTCAAATTTCACCAGCTGCGAGAACATTAGCCTGGTCTGGATTAGTAATCCAGTGACAAATCCACAGCAGCACGATCTCCAAGTGGGGACGTATTGGAAACCATACTAAGCAGGTTATTTCTGTGTTGCTTGACAATGATGCGAAAAGGAACCTCCACCAATTCGAGTTTCGTGACAGGACTGAGAAGGTGGTAATTCGTCAGATTGTAATTATTCGCCTCTTAGGAGATAGGACATGGTTGAGCAATTTCCCACATTGCCAAGGAGATGTCAGTGTTGGAGTTGGAATGAAACAGCTTCACCAGGGACAGGGCTTGTTGAGCAGCATAAGTCTTCAGTCCAAATGCAGGATTAATGTCAGGGCCCATTGTCATTGTCGCATCTACTGTGTGCAGTTGTTTCTTCACGTCAGGTGCAGCGAAATGAATTGGTTGAAGGCTGGCACCTGTGATTCTGTTGGCATCATGACGAGGTTGAGGTCGATCATCCACTCAACACTTCTGGCTGAAGATGTTGCAGGGAATGCATCCTTTAATTTTACACTGATGTGCAGGACTGATCCATTCGTTAGGATGCGGTTATCTGTGAAGCCCTCTCCTCCAGTTATTTGTTTCAGCGTCCATTGCCATTTATGACGGATGTGACAACACAGTTCGTCTGTTAATCTTGTGATTATTTCGCCCTCTCTATTAGATGTTAGCTTTGCTGTTTGGACGTTAACCAGTCAATTGTAGTAGCTTTAACATGTTGTCATCAGGTTAAGATACACATGGTTCTGACTGTGGCATGTTCACACACACATCATGAAACCCGACATCAGCTTGATGATAATGGTAGACTGAGGGATTATCCCAGGCAAAATATTACAGATCGCTCTTGAATATAATTCTGCTTCTGTGGTTTACAGCACCACACCAATGTCAAGAATTCTCTACTAAAGGAAGTTCAGAGAGCTAGATCATTGAAAGCATTTGCAGACGAGTTTTGACATCGAAATGTATTGAGTGCAACGAAGATTTCGTGATGAAAGAGCGGTTAGAGCGTCATCGACTGTGAGAGTCATGCAGTATACAAACAGACCCTTTGGCACAACTCGTCCGTGCTCAGCATGTTTCCTAAACTGAACAAGTTCTCTTTTTCTTCTATTGGCATGTACCCCTCCAAAACTTTCCGATTCATGAACCCATCCAATTGGCTTTTCAACATTGCAATTGTACTCGCTTCTACCACTTTCTCTGACAGTTCGTTACATAGGCACACCACCCTCTGTGAGAAACAGCTGCCCCTTAGATCCCTTTTAATTATCTTCTCTCTTACATTAAACTTATACTCTCTGGTTTTAGACACCCGCATCCTGGGGACCAGACCGTGTCTATTCATCCTCTTCACGACCCTCATGATCTTATAAACCTCTATGACGTCACCCCTCAACTTCGTACAGCATGTGAACAAAATCCCAGCCTGTCCTCATATCTCGAAACCTCCAGTTTCCGTCAAGTAATTTTAAATATTTTGTCCCCTTTCCAGTTTAATACATCCTGGCTACAGCAGGGTGACAAGAATTGTGCTCAGTTTTCCAAATGCTGTGTTACCATTCTCTTGGTAATTCTCACCCAACAGCATGATGTCCCAACTCCTGTAATGAATGCTCTGTCCCATGAGGTTAAACATGCCTAACACCTTCTTCACCACACTGTCTCCTGCATCTCTACTTTTGAAGAACTCTCTACCTGCACTCCTGCGTTTCTCTGTTTGACAGCACTCCCCAAAGGCCATACCAAAACAGTGTAAATACTGCCCTGGTTATCTAACAAAATGCAACACATTGTATTTTTCTGCATTAAGCTCCATCTGGCATTCCTTGGCCCACTGGCCCATGTGATCAATATCTCACTGTTCTCTTTAAAAACTTCCTTCACTATCCACGATAGCAGCAATTTTGGTTGAATCTACAAAATCACTTTGCATGGTTCCTATATTCTCACGCAAAATATTTGCAATAGCAATGAACAGCAGCAACCTGGTCCTTGAGGCACACCACGGGTCACAGGCCTTGTGTTAGAACAACAGATGTCTCCCACTGCCATCTCTCTCCTACTGCCAAGCCAATTTTGTATCGAATTCGTTAGATCTCTCTGATCCCCTGGATCTAACCTTATTAACCAGTTTACCATCCGCAATTGTGTTTAACCTTAATAAGGACCATGTAACAACGTATGCTGCTTTACCTCCACCTTCTTCGTGGTCACATCTTCAAAAATTGCAATCCAGTTTGTGAGACACGTTTTCCCACAAGAAAAACCGGTCTGACGATCCCTAATCAGTCCTTATCTTTCCAAATGCATGAAATTCCTGTTTCTCAGAATCTCCTCCAAACACTTACCCACCCCTGACATCACACTTATCGATTTGTAATTTCCTAGCATTTTCATGCAGCCTTTTAAAAAATAATGTCACTACATTCGGTTTTTTTCCCGTCCTAAAGCACCTCACAACGGCTATTAATTATACAAATAAAAATATGAAAGAACTGCGGATTTTGTAAATCAGAAACAAAGGCTGAAAGCGTTGGGGAATCTTGACAGATCTGGCAGCATCTGTGCAGATAAAGCAGAGGCAATGTTGTGGATCACGTGACCCTTCCTCACAAATCTATGTTATCACGCAAACATCCCGGCTCCTGGCCTTGCACTTTCTTCTCTAGCTCCCTGCAATGATCTGGGACTCACTTGAGAAACAAAGAAAGGAAGTGCTGGGAAAATTCAGTAGGTCTGGCAACATCATTGCAGAGCAATCAATGTTCATGTTTTTGGTCCAATCACCCTTCTTCAGAAATGTAAGGAATGATATAAGCATCTCAGTTAGTGGTCATGCAGTTTCTTCCCTTGCTTCCCGCAATGATGTGGCATACACTTGAGCGTATGCTGGGTATTTATCAAAGGTTATGCATTTTCAGACCCGCAGCACTTCATCTTGTATAATGTGTCCTTGTTTCAAAACATCACTTTTATTTTGTCTGCCCAAGTTCCGTCGCTTCCACTCGGTAAATACTGACGTGATATATTCACGTGGGATCTCAGCCATCGAGCAGGAACAGGCTGCAAGGCAGCGGGGTGGGGGCAATCGAGTCCTTGTGAGGACTGTGAAACTTGGCCAGGTGCTTATGAACTTTGTTGTTGAACTGTGTCACAAAGCTGGACCTTTTACTAAAGGCTGTTCCTGTTCTCAAATATACTGTGTCCTTGATATTTGTCAGAGGTGTCGTGAACTGGCTGGGCTCCAAGTTGGCTGGTTTGGTACAGAGATGCATTTGCATTGAGAGGTCTTTTTGTTTGTAAGTAAACAGATGAGATTTTAGGCCAAAGCTTTGAAGTTTTAGAAGTGACCCGTATAATGAAAGGGGAGACGTCAGTCCTGAAAATTGAAGTTAAGTTAGAGACAGTTCATCAGTGGGCTGTGTGGAAACAGGCTGTTAGACTCTCTCTCCTTCTGCCCTTCCAACTTCGATCTGCAAGCCTGTTTCAATTTTACTGTGTTTAAGGGGTTTGTCTATTGGAATTGTTGTGCACATTCAGAACAGCATAATGAAGTCTAGTTTGGATAGAATGAATTCTGTCCGTGTTCTTTGTCCTGTCCCTTTGTTTCATTTCGTGATTTTGTGAATAGGATTTTGTCTGTTTTAAACAGAAAACGTGTTGCTGGAAAAGCGCAGCAGGTCAGGCACCATCCAAGGAGCAGGAGAATCGACGTTTCGGGCATAAGCCCTTAAGCCTGGCAGTCAACCTAACTAACTTACTTCTGGCAAACTTAACTGTACTTTACCAAAACAAATTGCAAACTTATGTTCTAGGCTGCCTTCATAAGAATGTTTTGAGTGTTTTTGTCACGTCCACAACAGACTGGGACTCATTTTGGGAATTAAATAGAGAGTGGGTGTTGCTAGTGTCTTTATTTTGCGTATTGACTTGGTTGGGTAGACCAAGCTTGTGATGGCAATAACTCTTTCAGTCGCTAAGAATTTTCTGGAGTTGGACGAGGTGAACTTAGTAGATTTGCAAAAGTATGTAAGGATGCTAGTCATCCTTATCAGTAAAGATATGGATGAGGAAGAATACCACTTTGACACTTCGACTGGGACAACACATCCATTCCAAAACAAGCCTAAGAGAGACATGCAAGAGAATTCCTAGATGCATGGCATTCCAACCAGAAGTCTATCAACAAAGATGTCGACTTGGATGCCATTTACTATCCCTTTTCAAAAAGAACAGGAAATCACATCATCATATGAGATTACATCACCACAGGAAATGACATCCCAACCCATGGAACCCCAAGCATATAAGCAGAAAGCCGGCTATGCCACCATTAGTTCATCCTAAGGCTCACTGTAGATGTTACCTGGTATGGTGATGAAACGGCTGAAAACGAACCTTCCAACTCAGCGAGCAAACCTAGGTCCAGAACCTCAACCTGAGCTATAAATCTTCTCAAATCTCGCTATCAGAGGAGAAATCTGGGGAGTATGAGGATGTTAAAGCAACCATCTTAAGTGCAAATGAGTTTGTACCAGAAGTCTATGTACAACGTTTTAGGAATCTAACGAGGGACCCTGATGAAACCTATATTGAGTTTGAAAGGATCACAAACAATTGCCATTGATGAATAAGAAGTTTTAAAAAATAAAGCAAACCTGCGATGCCATTAGACAGGCAATTGTTTTGGAGGAATTCAAAAATTCACTGCCTCAACTAATGCGAACTCATGTGGAAGAGCAGAGAGTCAAAATGACAAAGATCGCAGCTGAAATGGCAGATGATTGTGAGCTGGTCCTTAAAATATGGTTTGGCTTCCAGAATCAATTACAGTTCATGAGGGTTCGAAACTGGGGCAAAGATACGTGGAAAGGGAAAGGTGAATATCAGAAGGAGAACTTACCTCAGGGCAAAAAGAAAAATCGTGAAGGGAATAAACAAGATAAAAAAACTTTGTTGTTTTCATTGTAATTAAGTATCCCACACAGAATCATTGTGTTGGTGAAAGTCAGCTGTAGGAAACTGCACAAACCTGGAAGTTTCGCTTGCATGGTAACCAAAAGCCCAAGGTAAGCTACAAAGCTGCATCAGAGGTTCATTAAGGTGGAAGTGCCAGATGTGCTTAAAATATATACGCAATGGTAAAGTTTATTCGGATAGGCCAGGAATAGCAGGTAATATTATATTAAGGAACACAGGATCCTCTCAGTCCGTGATGCTGAAAGATGAAGAAATATGTACTAATGAAGGAGTATTGCCAGAAACGATACTCATAACAGGAATCCATGGTGAGACAAAGAAAGTGCTTCATTATGTAAAGTGAGGATAGAGTGGCCAGAGTAGAGTGGAGAATTGATGGCAGGAGTACTGGATAAACTCTCAGCTCCAGGAATATAATTTATCCTTGCAAATGATCTAGCTGATTCACAGGTAGGCATGCTGGCTGCTCCAGTTGAGAAGACAGTGGAGAGCAGGCAACTGAAGCACTGCACAATCTTATTTGGAAATTTTCCGAGGCTGTGTCTTTACAAGGTCACGGAGGCACAAGCTGAAGCTGAAGAGATCAAAAGGGAGAGATAAGGAAACTGAAACAGCATTATCAGATTTTGTCTTGATCAGATAAGTTGGACAGAGAAGGGGAAAATGGGTAAACTTGCAAGTATATTAAACTCTGCTAAGCTCATTGAGTTGCACGATAAAGCTGAGAACTTAGAGCAGTTGTATCAAAAGGCATTACCGAAAAGGAGTGTTCATGCAACCTTGTGCGATATTACGTAAAAAAAAATGATGCCTTAATGAGGAAATAGAGACCATAGCATATTCATCGCTGTGAGTGGCTCATGAGCTACCACTTGAAAGTCATTTAGGAGTGAGGACAACACAGACTAAATTACAAAGACATTTTTTCCTGCACTACACAAGTATGTAGTTGAATTTTGCCAGATATGCCATACACGTCAGTTAATCAAACAACCCCAGGCAGTAATAAAACCTACACTTTCAATACCTGTTTCCACAGTTCGAAAACCTTTCACAAGACTTTTGATTGATTGCATAGGTCCCCTTCCTCGAACAAAAAGTGGAAATCAGTATCTACTATGAATAATGGATACATCACCAAGATTTCGTGAGACAGTCCATTGTGCAATATCATTGCTATAAGGGTTACAGAAGAATTATTCTTTTGTTAAGAGATACTGACTACTAATAGAGATACAGTCAGGTCATGAGACAAAATTCACATCCAACTCTTCAAAAAGGTTATGGAGAGTTTGGGGTTACAGTAATTGTGACTATTGCCTATCATCCAGAATCGCAGAGAACATTAGAGAGATGGCATCAATACTTTAAGAACATGTTTAGGGCTTATGCTCAGGGCTATAGATGCCTGGGATAAGGGAGTACTTTTTGCAATTAGAGATGCACGAAATGAATTAAACAAATTCAATCCATGCAACTCAATTTTGTGGCATGAAGTGAGAGGGCCGTTAAAATTGATTAAGCAAAGATTAGTGAGTCAGAATTCAGAGACTACACATTTGTACTATGTGTCACGTATTACAGACCGACTGAATAGAGTTGTGGAGTTGACTAGGAGAAAGTCAGAACTGCAGATGCTGGAGATCACAGCTGAAAATGTGTTGCTGGAAAAGCGCAGCAGGTCAGGCAGCATCCAAGGAGCAGGGGAATCGACGTTTCGGGCATGAGCCCTTCTTCAGGAATCTTCAGGTTGGGGAGTTGGCTATACAGCATTTAAACGTATCGCAGGATATAATGAAAGAAGAACCGGATAAAAAAAAATCAATTGCAATTTTGCCTTCGGGGATAAAGTATTGGTGTTACTTCCAGTATTCAGCGAAACTTTAAAGACAAAGTTTAGTGGACCTTATCAAATAGAGATGAAATTTAGTGATGTAAACTACTTGATAAGGACACAAGACAGGAATAACGATCACAGAGACTGTCATATGTGCATGCTCGAGAGGTATTTTGGCAGGGAAGGAAAGCACGAGGAGTAGATGTTAATCATTACAGCGCTGAAGGAAGAACTTGGTTCAGAGGATTCCGAATTGGGCATTCAACAAATCAAATTGAACAATGAGGGCGTTGTCACAAACTGGCATACATTATTGAGTTATCTTCCACAAAAAAAACCCCTCGAAATAGGCTGAACAAATTATTATTATCACATTGGGAGATACACAGAAATAAACTGGAAAGTAATAGCCGAAATGTGCATGACGTAGATGCAGGAGATGCTGTTCCAATTAAGCAACGTCCTTATAGGCATAAGCCTCAAACGTTGGCACAGGTTCAGAAGGAGATAAAACACATGCTCCGAGGTGAGAAAATCGAAGTGAGTTCGTGACTAGAGGACATCCACCGTCATAATGCCAAAGTGAGATGGCACCAAAGGTTGTTTGTGGGTTATTGCAATGTCAGTTCCGTTGCAAAGATTGATGCATATGCAATACCACAGTTGGAGGACTGTGTCGAAAAGGTAGGAAAGCAATTTACGTTTCTAAGTTAGACTTGCTCAGAAGCTACTGGCAAGTACTTCTGTCAGAGAGTGCAGAGGCAATTTCGGCTTTCATAACGCCAAATCCACTGTATCAATTCAAAGTCATGTTGTTTGATACTAGAAAAAAAACACTCCAGCACATTTCAGAGAATAACTAATAAGGTCATTGCCGGATTACTCAGCTATGTGGCGTATATTGATGACCTGGTAATTTTAGACACAAATGGAAGGAATATTTACAGCCTTTATCTGACTTGTTTGATCAACTTCAAAGGCGGGTTTGGTTGTAAACCTAGATAAGTTGAATTTGCCAAAGCGCAGGTAACCTTCATGGTCCATGTCATTGGTCAAATGGCTTCATGGGATGCGAAAACAAAGTATTTGAGGAATTTCCCATAACATCTTGGAAAAGAGCAGTACTACGGTTGCTGGGATTGAGTGGGTTTTACTGTAAGTTTGTGCCAATTTTAACAGTGTGGCAGCTCCACTCAACGAATTGTTAACAATGTGCAAGAGTGGAGAGCGGACTGTCAAAGACATTTGACATCTTGAAAACTGGGTTACCCATTGCCTTAGTTTTATCTACACCTGATTACATGAAGCCATTCAAGGTCGCAATCGATGCCAGAGATGCCGGTGTCAGTGTGATGCTCTGACATGTGGATTATGAGAATAGAAAGACCAATCAGATATTTTCCTAGAAATTTTAATGTTAATCAACAGAAATATTCAACGGTGAAGAAATAGATTTTAAGCCTGGTGTTGGCATTACATTGTTTCTTTGTTTCTATAACCAGCAATGCATCTGAGACGATCGTATACACTTATCATAACCTATTGACATTTCTGGAATAATTTAAGGACAAAAATGCCAGACTGTTTCGATGGAACTTGTTGTTCCAGCCATTCAATTCGACACTTGTGCATGTAGCAGGTCGTGGAAACGTACTTTCTGATGCGTTGTTGAGACTCGAATGAGATTTAGTGGCGTTGAGTGGCTGGTGTGCCACAGCCTGAATTCACATATGATTGTGCATGTTTGCATGTGTATAGTTAGTACAGAGTACGTGTGTGTTTTGGACTACTAACCCGTTGTTTTGAACCATTTGAAAATGAAGACATCTTTAGAGATTGATGGTTCATTTTTCTACGGTGGGAGGATTCACAAAACTGATATTTTTTTCCAAAAATATATTCCTTTTCTCAAGGAGACAATGTTCTTGATTGTTTTTCAGAGTAGTTGCAAATAGGCTGGTTTCCAAGTTGGCAGAGTTGGTACAGAAATGAAAGGGTATTGCGAGCCTTTGTTGTTTTTATGTAAACCGATGAGAATTGAGTTTTAGAACTGACCCGTAGAATAAAACAGAGCGGTCAGTCCTCAAAACTGAAGTTTAGTTCGAGGCAGTTCAGCAGTGGACTGTGTGGATATAGGCTGTTAGAATCTCTCTCTCCTTCTGCCTTTCTAACTTCGTCCTGCACGACTTTGTTTCATTTTTACAGAGTTTAAGGTGTTTATTTATTGGGACTGTTGTGCATATTTGGAACAGCATAATTAAGTCTCGTTTGGACACACGGATTTCTGTAGGTGTTCTTTATTCTGTTCTGTCTGTTCTCATTCCGTAATTTTATGCATTTCCTTTTGTCTGTTTTAAAACCTGGTAGTCAACTTAGCTAACTCATTCTGGGTCATTTTCACTGTACACCTATCGAAAAAATTATCAAATTATCATCTGGGCTGCTGCATAAGAATATTTGAGTCATCTGTCCTGGTTCAAAGCAATTGTAAACTGCGTATCTGGGGTTTTCCACTTTTATATGGAGGTCTGCAATGGTTTACATTTTTAGTATGTTTTCTTTATCTTTCTGCTTTTCCCCAAGATTCTGCACTTTGGGACGTGAATAAGCGGACATTTGTATCAAAGATTGTGTCACATGTGGAGACTTGCAAACTTTTCACTGTCTTCATGTTGGAAGATTTCATCTAATGAAACTAACTCGCCTCCTGCGGAAGCACACATTGATAGTTATTTGATTTTTAAGGGACCCTGTTCTCTCCCTAGTTACTCTTTTCCCTTAATATAATTGTAGGATCTGTTTCCATTCTCCTTATCCTTATCAGCCAATGAAATCTCATGGCCACTTTTTGTCCTCCTGACTTCCCTGATAAATGTCCCCGCCCACACTGTACGCTCAAAAGTTTCCCTTGATTCCAGCTGTCCAAATCAGATATATACCTCCTTCTTTTTCCTTGACCAGAGCCGAAATACCCCGTGTCGTGTTCAGTTCCCTACTTCTGTTAGCATTGTCCTTCACGCTAACAGGAACATGCTCTCCCTGAACTCTCCTTATCTCTCTTTTGAATGACTCCTTCTTGCCTGATGTCCCTCCACTAATGAACATTTTCCACCAACGATCTTTTGAAAGTTCCTGCCTAATGCCATCAAAATAGGTCTTGCACAAATTTATAACGTTAAAGTGTCGACCAGGCCTATAATTGTCGAGAACTATTTTCAAGCTAAAATAATTATAGTCACTGATTCCAAACTGTTCCCACTCTAACTTTTCAACATTTTGACAGCCTTATTTCCCAAGAAGAAATAACGTTGAGGCCGAGATCAGATCTTATTGAAGGTAAGGCAGTCATGAAAAGCCGAATGTTTGCATATACCTGTGCGTTTATGCTTATGTGTGTGTATGTGTGTGTTTGTGTGCGTGTGTCTCCGTCTGTCTGTCTGTGTTTGCCTCGTCTTTGCGTGTGTGTTTTCGTGTCTTAATTTGGGTATCTCTGCATCTACAACTCTGAGAATTTGGGTTTCTGTTGTTATGGGAATGATTCCATTGAAATGGAGATTTAAATGTCGTTTCTCACTCTTTGATTGTCTCTGTCCCTATCCCTCCCTCTTCTGTTCAAAGTGATGATGGCAGAACATCTTTGTTAGGACTAAAGCATCAAACATAGTGACTCTCATAATTGAATTGAATTGGCTTCATTGTCATGTGAACTCTAATGAATGCAGTAAAAACTTCCAAATTTCTTCACTTACGGCATCATCGTAGGCACAAGAAATCCAGGCACTGATTCTTAAATAATCGGTACAAAATTGAATGAATCATCGATCAAAGTCCAGCAGAATAATCAAAAAAGAAAGAAAAGCAGCAACAGACTTGATTTACAGTCCCTTCACGATAGCCTGCGCCAGCAACGAGACGCCAGACCTCACTGGTCCCAGTCTCCAGAAAGTGACAGGCGCAGTGTCCAGACTGCACTGGGCCCAGTCTCCAGACGGCACTGCTCAGAGTCTCCAGACAGCTCTGGGCCCAGTTTTCCGTCCTCTCCAGGCCCAGTCTCCGAATTGCAACTGTCACAGTATCCAGACTGCACCGGGCCCAGAGTCCAGACCAAACTGGTCCAGTTTCCAGACTGCAACAGTCTTAATCTCCAGGCTGCACCGGGCTCAATCTCCAGCCCCACTCTCCATGCCACTCCGTGCCCAGTCTCCATACTATACCAGGCCCAGCCTCCTTTCCGCACTGTGACTTCGATCTTGAGGCCTTGAATCCCCACGCCAGCCTCCAGTCTGGGACTCACTTCTTGCATTCCATCCTGATTCACATTTAAAACTTGAAAGTTTTGGAAGAAAAAACACTCTAGCGAACAAAATTAAAAAAGAGAAACAAAGAGTGGGCAGACCACAGGAGGTCCGGCTGAAACATTCCAACTCTGCTGCAAGCTTTAGGATGTTTCAAAGGTATTTCCTTCTTCGAAGAATGATTTTGGAGAATCAATGCAGTTGTTGCAGATTCCATGCAATCCTTTCCCGGAGATGTTAACAGAAGGAAATGAACATGCCCATAGCTAGTACACTGCCATTGCATTTGTTTGCAATCCCTTCTCATTATAAAATGGAAATGTACATGAAAAAAACACTGTAAATTAGAGAAAGTGAGTTAAGATGCATCTCAACCTCTTCCAGAGTGCTTCACTTAGGCTTGCCTGGATATAATTGTCCTGCTGTTGTCTGCATAGCTCTCCGTGCTGGACAGAAATCTAGTGCAAGTATATAGATGAATTGCACTGCAGTGATTTCCACATATCTTTGTGCTGGACAGATATCTAGTCCGTGTTTATAGATCAATGCACTGCTGTGGTCTGCATGGCTTTGCGTGCTGGACAGATATCACGTCTGGATTTGTAGATTATTGCACTGCTGTGGTCTGCACAGCTCCTGGTGCTGGACAATTATCTATGTCGGCTTTATAGATCAATTTGCTTCCGTGATCTGCATAGCTGCCGCCCTGGGCAGACATATAGTCCGCATTTATAGATCAATGCACTGCTGTGATCTGCATTTATCCTGTGCCAGACATATGTCTAGTCTGGGTTTAAAGATCAATGTATTGCTCTTGTCTGCATAGCTCCCATTGCTGGACAACTATCGAATCTGGGTTGATAGCTCAATTTCTGCCTAGTTGCCCGTGCAGGGCAGATATCTACTTTGGATTCATCGATCAGTGCACTGCTTTTGTCCCCATAGTTCAGAGTGATGAACAGCTATCGAGTCTGAGTTTATAGATTATATAGGTTTATATAGTCTGCACAATTTACTGTATCCTGCATTGGACCAAGCAGAGCTTGATATGCACAGTAATCCGTGCTGAACAGATATCTCCTCGAGGTTAATGGTTCTCTGCAGTGCATTGAGAATGTGATATAACTTACTATTTCGGTTGATCTGGCAATGCCTTTCCTTCTCATTTTTGTGATTGCACACTCCTTTTCTCACTCCATTAATCTTGTAGTGTGCCCATGCACACTACATCATGTTGATTAATACCCACTGTCATGGCAGTTGCTACCACCTCTGCATTTAGAAACAGTGAGCTATTGCCATCGTTAATGGATATTCACATAGGATGAACGGTAGCGTCTCTGTAAACGCCATCCCCTTGATACACAGCTGAAAACATCTTCTCCCTCACCATTCCCCATCCCCGCGTGTACTGAGAGTAATGGGGCCAGTGGGAACATCAGGGAGCAGACAGTCTGGGAGATGCAGCAAGTTTCCTATGTCTGAACGGGTCAAAGTGAACTCTCCAGTGCATACTGTGTCACTAAATCCAGTAATCTCTCCACATTTCAGTTCATGGGCCACTGGCAGCAATACTGAGGGAACAGTGAACTTTTCCATTGAGATGAGCTGCACGGGGACTGCTCTGTCACCAGTCATCTGGTCAATTGTATGATCGGATTAATGGACAGGGATTTGACATAAAACAGGGCAGGATGCAGGTGAAGGTCGATTTCCAAGCCTAAAGAGGCAGCACGGTATTTCAGTGGTTAGCACTGCTGCGTCTCAGCGCCAAGGACCTGGGCTCACTTCCAGTCTTGGCCAGCTGTCTATGTGGATTTTGAGTATTTTCTCTCTGAATCTGCATGGATTTCTTCCTGGAGCTCAGCTTTCCAAGAACGGAACAAAGGCGTGCAGCTCAGGTGGATTGGCTGTGCTAACGTACCCCAACATATCCAGGGATGTGCAGCTTCTGGGGATAGGCCATGCTTGAGTTACAGGGCTTAGATTGGTGAGAAGGTCAGTGCATGCTTGATGGGCCAACATGTCCTCCTTCTGCACTGAAATTAGTCTATAAAAAGAGACAGTTTGAAGCATCAGAACTGTATGGTGATGTGATTACAGGCCGCAGAAAGAGAAATTTTAACTCAAATTGTAAATCAGCAAATAAGTCGAGGACAATATATCACCACCAATGGGGAGGGGAGGATTATTGACCCTCTCAATCAACACTATCTCTCAATTAACGCCCTCCTCCCTCCACCAACAGCCTCTTCCCTCTAAGAGCATATTGCTCCTTCAACATCCTCCATAATCCACCCAACACCACTTCTCCATCCACCAACCTATCCTTCCTTCCACCATCAGCCTCACCCGTCCAACATGCCTCGCCTCCGTAATCCTCGTATTCCATCAACTGCACCTTTCTTACCACCTGCCTCCATCAATCCCCACCACCCTACACCAATTCCTAAGTTTTCTCTCTAACCACATTCCATTAGAAACCCTCTCACACAATGCTTGTATTCCCCCATTCACTGCCTCTGTAAACTTTACTGAGATGGTGACTGTAAATCATCTATCACTGTTCACACGGACATTCCCATGATTAGAGAGCTGGATCGTCGCAGCTATTCACACTAAGATTCCCAGTTTAGCGATCTGGATCATCATGGCTGTTCACACCGACAATCACAGTTTTGGGATCTGCACCATTCCAGCTGTTCACACTGATATTTCTGGTTTGGATCTGCACTATCCCGGCTGTTCGCACCGAGACTCCCATTTTTTGAGAGCCAGACCATCTGCTGTTCACAATGAGATTCCTGGTTGACAGAGCTGGGCCATGCCAACTGTTCATGCTGATATTTCTAGTTTAGAGAGCTGCACAATCCAGAGACACTCCCTGGGACACTCGTGTAAATCAGACACACTCCCCAGGAACACACTTTAAATACTGACACTCCACAGGATTACCGTGCAAACAGCAGCAACTTCCCAGGAAAGCCCTGTAAATACAGCCACACTCCTCGGTACACCTCCTTAAAAACTGATAGTCACCCCAGGACACCCTGTAAATGTTGACACATTCTTCCAGACCCGCATGCAAATCCTGACTGACTCCGAGGCACCATCCCCTGTAAATAATCACACCCTCCCAGGGACCTTCTAAATACCGATGCACACGCCAGAACCCTCCCCTGTAAATAACAACACACTTCCTGTGATACCCCCTGTAAATAGTGACACAATCCGTGGCATAAAAAGTAAATACCGACTCACAGCCTGCTAAACCCCAGCAAATACTAAACCCTCCTCCCCGAGAACCTCTTGCAAATGCAAACACCCACTCCGTGAGCTTCACTGTAAATACCAAGTGAATGCCAGGAACCACACTGTAAATGCTGACTCGCTTCCCAGCACCCCATTGTAAACACTGACACACTTCCTAGGACCCCACTCTACCTACTGTCACAGTCACCAGAAATCCCCAATAAATGCCAACAATCTCGTCAGGACGCCCCTTGTAAATACCAACACACTCCCTGGGATACCCCTATAAATACTGACATGCTCCCTCGGAACATCTTCAAATGCTGACACACTCTGCAGAACGCCCTAGAAAAACCGACTGACTCTCTAGCACCATCCCCTGTAAATAGAGACAACACACCTGGGAACACCACCCGCCTCTCCCCCATAAATACCGATGCTCTCTGCAGGACCCTCCTCTGTAAATACCCACACACGCCCCAGGTAACCCTTGTAAATAATGACACATTGCCTGAAACCCTCTTGTAAATATGGGCATGCTCACCGGGACATGCCTTCAAATACCGACACACTCGAGGACCACACATTAAACACTGACATAATCCCCAGGAACACTATGTACATACTGACAACCTCCCCAGAACACCCTGTAAATACTGAAACACTTTTGTAACACCTGTAAATAATGGCATCTTCCCAAAGAGCCCCCAATGTCCTGCACACCCTGTGACCTTCCTGAGCAAATAAAGACACACTCCCTGGGAATTCTATGTAAATACTGACAACCTCCCCTGAACACCCTGAAACATTCCCCAGTAACCCCCCTGTAAATACAGACACATTTGTCGAGAACCCCGTGTAAATGCTGACACACTCCCCAGAATCGCCCTGTGAATATCAATTCATTCGCCAGGAGCCTCATTGTAAATACCGACACACTCCCAAGTATCCCTCAGTAAATACTGATAACCCAATGAGGCCCCCTTGTAAATAGTGACACACTGCTCAGGAAGTCCTGATAAGTATCATCACACTCCCTGGGATGCCCTGTATAAATATTGAGACTCTTCATGCAACACGCTTGTAAATATTGACACAATCCCCGGGAACTCCTGCAAATGTACCAACACAGTCCCCAGCATGCCCCCTGTAAAGGCTGATAATCTTCAGAGGACACAGCGGAATATATTTTCACACTCCCCGAGACTGCACTGTAAATACCAACACACTCCCCGTGACCCTCACCCACTAATACTGGTCAATTCCCCAGGAATGACCCATGTAAATACTGATCCACATCCCGGGACTCCACTGTTAATCCTGACACTTTCTGGCACCCCCTTACAAGTGCAAACAGATTCCCTTCCAATCACCTGTAAATAGTAACACTATCCTTCTGGCTGCTTGTGAATAATGATGCACCCTCTGGTACCCTTCTGCAACTCCGGAACACTCACCAGGCTTCCCACCCCTCAAAAACACAGACGTATTCTCCCCCATGTGTACCTATGCACGCCCCAGGAACCCACTGGAAATAGCAACACACTCCCTGTCAATACAGACACATTCCCAGGATACCACTTAAATAGTGACAAATTCTTGGGTCCGCCGTAAATACTGACATACTCGCCGTGAGTCTCGCTGTAAAGACCGACACACTCCCCAGGACCCGTGGAAATACCGATACACTCCCTAAAACCCCCTGGTAAACACTGACCTACTCCCTGGAACACACCTGTAAATGCAAGCAGACACCCCTGGACCCCTCGCCCCCATACATATACTGACACATGCACTGCGACACATCACTGTAAAATACCGACACACATCCCAGCACATCCCTGTAAATTCTTACGTTCTGCTCGGGACCCGCCGCCTATAAATGCAGACACGCTTAGGGTTTCTACCTGTTATTACTAACCCACTCCCTGGGACCTGGTCTAATATCTGACACAACTTCCGGGACCAAACTGTAAAGACTGACGCATCATCGGCACTGCCATGTAAATACCAACATTCTCCCAAGGACCCCCAGTACATATTGACATACACCCCCTGACCTTAAATACCGACTGACTCTCCGGCATCCCGTGTAAATTATGACACCCTACCTTAGACACCCCCAGTAAATGCAAATATACTCTCCATGAGTCACCCCTGCAAATATAAACATGCACAACGGGATCCCCCATAAATACTTAAACACTCTCTGTAACCCCTGCTAAACGCTCCGTTGAAGACCCTTCCTGTAAATACACTCAAACTCTCCGAGACATCTATGTAAATACCGACACACTCCCTAGGACAACCCCTGTAAGAACAGACACAATCCTCAGGATCTCCCCCCCCCACCCCATTAATACCGAGGACACCCTTGTAAATACTGACACACTCCCCGTAATCCCCATTAGCATTACTGATGCACTCCCTGGGAACCCCAACCTGTACATGCTGACACCCCACTGGGTCAAACCTGTAAATACTGCCACACTCCACAGGATGCCCTGCAAATACCGACATTCTCCCCGGGACATCCCTATAACTGCCAACACACCACCACTCGTTCCCCCAACCACCACCACCACCGTAAAGAGTGATACGCTCCCCTGGACCACCTCCATAAATACTGACAAACTCACCGAGGCACTCCCTGGTAAATGCAGGCACACTCCTCAGGTTCTCCCTAAAAAATACAGAATCAGTCCCTGGGACTGACTTGTAAATACTGACACATTTTCATCAACCCCCCTGGAAATATTGGCATACTCCCCAGGACCCCGCTCTAAATACCGACAACATCCCCTGGGCACCTCCTGTAAACGCAGGCACACTCCCAGGAACCAACTGTAAATACCGACACGTTCGCCAACTCTCCAGTAAATGCTGGCAGACACCCTATGACTCAGCCTATAAATACAGACAAACTCCCACGGACCCCCCCCCAATAAATATTGACGTACACCCCTGACTCTCCTCTGCAAATATCAACTCATACCACGGGATACCCTGTAAATACCGGCATACACATTGCGACCTATCCTGTAAATGCCTATACACGCTTTGGGACCCCCTGTAAATGCCGGCACACTCCCTGGTATATCCCTGTAAATACTGACACACTCTCCCAGTCATCCCATCTAATTATTGACTAACTTCCCCGGGACCCTCCCTATAAATACTGACACCCTCCTCGGGAACTCTAACCTGCAAATATTGACATAGCCCTGGCACACGACCCATAAATACAGACACACTTGCATGGACACTGCGAAGAATTACTGACAGAATCCTGGGACTCTTGGTAAATAACAACACACTCCATGAGTGCTCACTGTCAATAGCGACACACTCCCAGGGACTGCCCTGTCAATACTGACACTCTCCCCGCAAACACCCCTCTACAAATACGGACACTTATCCACAGGATACACCAGTAAATGGTGACACATTCCCTAGACGCCTTCTAAATAAAATGACTCTCCATCACTATCCCTGTAAATAATGACACTCAACTTTAGACGCCCCATGTAAATAACAACACACTCCTCAGGAGTTCACTGCATATAATAGTGGGCGGCACGGTGGCACAGTGTCACTCTCTGTGGGACCAATACTGACACGCTCCCCATGACCGCAGAGGTAAATGCTGACACAGTCCAGGGACCCCATTCCAAATACTGTTATATTCCCAGGGTGTGATTAAATGTTGACATACTTCTTGGAATCCACCGCCCCTCCCCCCCACCACCCCAGCGATAAATACTAATCCATGGACCTCTCTGTAAATACCAGCACAAACACTGGGACACCCCTATACATACTGACGCACTCACTCAGACCCCCGCCTGTATATACAGACACGCACCTTGGGACACCCCAATCAATAATACCCACTCCCCGGGACACCCTGCAAGAACTGACAGACTCCCCCGGATCGCTCTGTCAAGTCCAACACAGAACCCGGCACCCACTCTGTAAATACCAATAATCTGCCGAGAACACCACAGTAAATATTGGCGCACACCCCTGGACACACCTTTAAATGCCAACTGACTCACCAGCACCATCCCGTGTACATCATAATACACTACCTTGGAACCCCCTGGCAAGTATTGACTCACACCCTGTGATTCTCCTCTGTAAATGCCGACACAGTCCCTGCAATCTCCCTGTAAATGTCAATGCTCCCCCATGGATCCCAATGTAAATACCGGCAATCTCCCAAGGACTGCCCTCTAAATACTGACACACTCCCCTGGACCTCCAGTAAACACCAACACACACTCTCTGGGGCACCACTGAAAATACTGATGCACTGCCCCACCCTGTCCCTAGTAATTACCAACACAGTCCTTGGCAGCCTCCTTTAAATATTGACGCACCCCTTGGAACGTCCAGCAAATACTAATACTCTCCCCAGAGCACCCCTGCAAATACCTTCACCTTCCCTGGGACCCCACGATATATACTATTGCACTTCTTGGGCTGCCCCTGGAGTCCCTGGAAAATCCCCTTGTAAGCATGGACACACTCCCCGTGACATGCTGTAAATAAAGAAACACTCCCCTGGACCATCCTGTAAATACTGACACACTCCCCAGGACCACCCTCTAATTCGTGACATACTCCCCGTGACTGCCTATAAATAC
Source organism: Hemiscyllium ocellatum (assembly GCF_020745735.1). NCBI lineage: Eukaryota > Metazoa > Chordata > Chondrichthyes > Orectolobiformes > Hemiscylliidae > Hemiscyllium > Hemiscyllium ocellatum. Next base: position 13,579,792 of record NC_083449.1, read on the forward strand.
GGACACACACCCGGGGACCTAATGTAATAACTAACACACTCCCTGCAACGACCCTGTTAATAATGACAAACTCCCCAGCACCCCTTGTAAATACAGACCCCACTGAAATTTTGACAGACTCCCATGCCCCCCTCCCGCACCCCAGTAAATACTGACTGACTCCCTCGCACCATCCCGTGTAAATCATGGCACTCTACCTTGGTCACTCCCCTCCATATATACCAACTCATGTCCAGTGATCTTTCCCCAGTAAATACTGAAACACTCGCCCGGAATCCCCTGTAAATATTGACACACTGCATGGAAAACACAGAAAGTACCAATACACTCCCGTGGACAAACCTGTAAATACTGACGCACTCCCCGGGTCCCCCGCTGTAAATTTGAATACTTTCCCCGCGACCCTATTCTAAATACTGACACACTCACGGTGACACCGAGTAACCAATGACAAACTCTTGCGAACCCCCCATAACCACCAACATGCTGCCCAGGACCGCCTGAAACACTCCCCATGACGCCCCTGGCATACACCCTAGAATCACACTGGAAATACTTGCACACTCCTCGAGTGTCCCTGGAAATAGTGAAATTCTGCCCTGTTCCCCCAAACGCCCCTCCCTCAGTAAATAACGACAGACTCTCTGAGACCCAACTTTAAATACCAACGCAATCCCATGCATCCATCTGTAAAAACAAACACACTCCCTGTTATACCCCTGAATATACCGACATATATGCCAGGACCCTCATCTAAATAGCAGGAACCCTCCTGTCCAGTTTGACACACTCGTCAAGAGCCTCATCTAAGTAATGACACACTACCTGGGAACCGCTCTGTAACTGCTTACACAGCTCCCGGGACCGTCCATTAAATAACGACACACACCTGGACCGCTAGTCTGTAATGACAGACACACTTCTTGGGACACCACTGTTAGTAATGTCCCACTGCCTGGGACGTCATGTAGTACCTGACACACTGCCCTGGACCACCAGGTAAATACCAGCATCATCCCATGTAAATAATATCATCATAACTTGAACGGCCCTGGGATACGCCTATAAATACTGACACTGTCCCCAAACACGCAATAAATACCAACACTCTTCCCAGACACCCCTGTAACTACTGATACTCAACCCTGGCCCCATATGTAAATAGTGACCAAGTCCCTGGTACCCTATTGAAATACTGACACACTCCCTGCGACACCCTGATAAATACCAACACACTCCACAAGGAGCCCCCAGGACACCCCAATAAATACTGATGCACTTCCCGAGAAGCCTTGTAAATACTCACAAACGCCCCGGGTCACCCCTGTAAATACAGACAAGCTTCCTGGGAGCACCATGTAAACATTGACACACTCACTGGACCCTCCTCCCTACCCATAAATACTGACACACTCCACTGGACCCACCCTGCACATGCTGACACATTCTCCGGGACCATTCTGAAAGGACTGATTCACTCCCCAGGACCCCTGTGAACAATGAAACACTCCCCGGGACCCCCTGCAAATATCGAAATACAGCATGAGAACTTGTCTATAATTGCAGATACATTTCCCATGACCGCCTGCAAACAGCGACGTACTCCCCGGGACTCGCCTGTAAATACTGACACACACACCAGGATACATTGAAGCACTCCACTGGAACCGCCTCTAAAGAATGACATAACCCTGAGCCTTCCCTCTAATATACTGGCACACATCCCAGTACCCGCCCTGCTTACACTGACAGACTCCACGAGATGCCCCTGTATATACTGGCATACTACCCAGGAACCCCTGTAAGTACTGGCAGACTCCCTGTGAACACCACTCCGTCGTAAATACTGACTCACATCTTGGGCATGCCCTGTAAATACTGGCACACTCTCTGTAAACCGACCTGTGTGTACTGACACACTCCACGGATACTCCATAAAATAGTCACATACTCCTCTGGATCCCACACCCCCCACCCCCCGTAAATAGTGACACATTGCCTGGGGCCGACTATACATACCGAAACACTTCCTGAGACCCACCTGTAAATACTGACGCAATTCCTGGGACACCCCTGTGTGTACTGACACACTTGCAGGACTCTCACTTAAGTACTGACCCACTCCCAGGGTCCTTCCTGTAGAAACAGAGACACTCCCCTGGAGCTTCGGCTAAACACTTCTCGGGAACCCCCCAGTAAATACTGACAAACAGCCTGCACCCCCACCCATTACTATCGACACTGTCCTCCCAGTGAGCCTCCTGTGCTACCAACACACTTCACAGGGCACCTTCGAAATACCGACACACTCCCTGGGACCTCCCTGCAAATACCGACACAGTGCCCATTATAACTCTGTAAATGCTGATTCGCTCCCCAGGACCCGCATGGAGACCCCAACACACTCCCTGTGATCCCAGCCATGCAGGTACTGAAGCACACACCGGTAACCCCCTGTAAATTCTTACACACACCTCATGATTCCCCTGTAAATGCCAACACACTTTCCGGTATCACCCCATTTCTAAATACTGATATACCCCCCGGGCACTCCTGTAAATACATTGTTTAATTTTCGATCATATAAAGCGAAGCTTACAATGACAGGCCACCTCAGACCCGTGGCATGTGCCTCTTGCTTGATATGGGAACTTAGGGACGTGTCTGACGTTCCTGACTCTTACACTTGCAAGAAGTGTGTCCAGCTGCAGCTCTTGTTTGACCACATGATGGCTCTGGAGCTGCGGATGGACTCACTGTGGAGCGTCCGCGATGTTGAGGAGGTCGTGGATAGCGCGTTTAGTGAACTGGTCACACTACAGGTTAGAATTGCTGAGAGAGACAGTGAATGGGTGACCAAAAGACAGAAAAAGAATAGGAAGGCAGTGCAGGTGTCCCCTGCGGTCATCTCCCTCCAACGGTATACCGTTTTTGATACTGTGGGGGTAGATGGCCCCCTGAGAGGGCAGCAATTGTCAAGATCATGGCACCGTGACGGGCACTGCTGTTCAGAAGGGCGGGAAAAAGACAGATAAGGTCATAATCATAGAGGATTCTACTGTGAGGGGAGTAGATAGGCACTTCTGTGGCCGAAAATCGGAATCCTGGATGGTACTTTGCCTCCCAGGTGCTCGGGTTAGGGATGTCGTGGATCAGCTGCAGAGCATTCTAAAAGGGGAGGGTGAACAGCCTGTTGTCTTGGTGCATATAGGCACCAATGATACAAAAGTAAACAACGACATGAGGTTCTGAAAGAAGAATTCAGGGAGCTCGGAGATAAGTTAAAGAGGAGGACCTCAAAGGTATTGATCTCGGGATTACGACCAGTGCTACGTGCTTGCCAATGTCAAAATGAAAAAAAAAATAAGTAGAATGAACAGTGGCTTGAGAAATGGTGTAGGAGGGAGGGGTTCAGATTTGTTGGACATTGGGACAAGTTCTGAGGAATGTGGGACTGTTTCAAAATGGTGGAAAATGGTTTTCAATCCAAAATAAAATGTGAGCTGATGCATTTAGGCAAGACTTATTAAAGAGCGAATTATACTATGAACGAAAGAGCCTTGGGAAAAGTTGATGGGCAGAGAGATGTGGGAGTGCAGGTCTATTTTAACCTGAAGTTTGCTGCACTGGTGGAGAGAGTGGTCAAGAAGGCATATAGTATGCTTGCCTTAGTTGGACGGGGTATTGAGTATACAGGATGGCAAGTTATGTTAAGATTGTACAAGATATTGGCTCTACCACATTTAGAATACTGCGTACAGTTCTGGTCGCCACATTACCAAAAGGATGTGGACGCTTTGGAGATAATGCAGAGAAGGTTTAAAACATAGAACGTGGAACATAGAACAATACAGCACTGAACAGGCCCTTCGGCCCATGTTGTTGTACCGAACATTTTTCTTGGCTTAAGCACCTATCCATGTACCTATCCAATTGCCGCGTAAAAGTCACCAATGATTCCGGCTCCCACAGGCAGCGCATTCCATGCCCCCCACCACTCTCTGGGTAAAGAACCTACCCCTGCCATCCCCCCTAAACCTTCCGCCCTTCACCTTAAATTTATGTCCCCTTGTAACACTCTGTTGTACTCGGGGAAAAACGTCTCTGACTGTCTACTCTATCTATAACCCTGATCATCTTATAAACCTCTATCAAGTCACCCTCATCCTTGGCCGTTCCAACGAGAAAAGGCCTAGCACTCTCAACCTATCCTCGTACGACCTATTCTCCATTCCAGGCAACATCCTGGAAAATATCCTCTGCACCCTCTCCAAAGCTTCCGCATCTTTCCTAAAGTGAGGCGACCAGAACTACACACAGTATTCCAAATGTGGCCTTACCAAGGTCCTGTACAGCTGGAACATCACCTCACGACTCTTGAATTCAATCCCTCTGTTAATGAACGCTAATACACCATAGGCCTTCTTACAAGCTCCAACCACCTGAGTGGCAACTTTCAAAGAGCTATGAACATAGACCCCAAGATCCCTCTGCTCCTCCACCTTACTAAGAACCCTACCGTTAACCCTGTGTTCCGCATTCTTATTTGTTTTTCCAAAACGGACAACCTCAGACTTGACAGGGTTGAACTCCATCTGCCACTCCTTAGCCCAGCTCTGCATCATATCTAAGTCCCTTTGCAGCCGACAACAGCCCTCCTCACTATGCACAACTCCAATCTTCGTGAATGAGCAAGGAGAGACCTCAAACGCACAGCAGCCACACTGTAGAAGTGATGGGAAACTGGGAAACATTCTCACCAAACCCCTTGTCACAGATGGATCTGTTCCGAACATTATCTGTAGGAGCAGCCAGCTCACAGTCCTGGCGGAGGAAAAGTCTCAGCCTCATATTGAAGATACTGTACACTTTGTTATGTTTTACACCTTCTCTGGAGTAGGACATATTTCGAAAGGGCCAAACAAATGGAAACTGAGCTTCCATGAGGCTCTGTTGGCTATGTGCAGCTGCAGCATCATTGGTCTTCCCTCCATCATTAAGACAGAAATGGGCTGTTCACTGATGGGTCCAACATGTTTAGCACCACACACAACTGCCCCCATATGGAAGCAGGCCATTCAGCCCAACAAGAGTTTTAAACAGGAACAGAATGAGGACAGTCAGCCGTTTGAGGGTGTTACTCGAGGATTGGAGCAGAGCTTTTTATCTCTTATTCCTATTACATAGGAAATGAAAGGGAATATTCAGCCTTTTAAAGCTTCTACACAGATATACGGGGAGGATTGGTTACTGAGTCAGGTGTAGGGATAAATTGGTGATAAGTCAGCCTTTATCAGTCGAACACAAATTAACAACTGCAGAGACACAGTGACCAGTGCTGGGGCCTCAACTGATTGTAAACGATATCAGCGTTTTCGAGAAATGAAACAAATGTATTCTAACAAAGATAGCCAGGAAATTAGGTTTTCAAGAGGACGTAGACAATCTCTAGTAGGATAAGTAATGGACAACAATTTTGCAGCTGGAATATAATGTGGGTAAACGTGAACTGGGGATATTGTTCAGGAAGAATAAAAAGCTGTGTATTACAAGAAATGGACAGAGATTACAGGGCTTAGTGACAGAGTGTGTACTGGAGTGTTCACGCTGACCTGTTTAGACGTGGGAAGTGCTGCTCTATCTCCCTGATGGTTTGCTCCCTGATGTTCCCATTTGGCCTAATTTTTCTCACTGCAGACGGGATACTTTAATGTAGTTGATTGCCGTTAGGGAGTGATGAGGGGGAGGGTATTTTGAGCTATGTATCAAAAGGTTGGCCATTATCCGAGAGACCAACCTTTTTTTCCACATGGTGACTCACAAAACTTTGGGAATGGCTGACTGCTTCTAAGTAAATAGACTGTGGCTGCTGCCAAGACAGTGTGTATTCACCGACATGATGTTCTATTCACCAACATGATATACTGTGCATGTTCACATTGCAGCATTAATGAACTGAGAGGTGGAGTGTCGAATCACAAGAATGGTGTCATAAAATAAGTGGACATAGCTGTTATGTCAATCCACCTCACAGATAATCGCACACACCATAAATCCAGATGCCATATCTATTCAGCACGGCGCACAGTATAGCATAATCTATGCTTGGTGCAACTTGGTATTCTATTCAGAGTGCACACCTGGACAGACCACGGCAGTACATTAAACAATAAACCCTGACTAGATATCTGTCCAGCACCGGGATCTATGCAACCCACTGCAGTACACTGATCTATAAAACTAGACTAGTTTTCTGTCCAGTACCGGGAACTGCACAGATCCCAGCAGTGCATTGATCGATAAACCCGGACTAGATATCTGTCCAGCACTGGGAGCTGTAGAGACACCAGCAAGAAATTAATCCATAAACCTGGGCAACATATCTGTCCAGCACTGGGAGCTATGCAGACATTAGCAGTGAATTGATCTGTACACTATCTGGTTAGCATGGACCGGTTGGTCGGAAGGGTCTCTTTCCACGCTGTCCATCTCTATGACTCTCTGACTCTAGATATCTGTCTAAGCAGGGAGGTATGCAGGCAACAGCAGTGCACTGATCTGTAAACCCGCACTAGATATCTGTGCAGTTCCGGGAAGCTGTGCAGATTACAACGGAGCATTGATCTGTAAACCCGGGGTTCATAACACTTCAGCACAGGGAGCTATATAGACCACAGCAGTACATTGACCTGTAAACACCGACTAGGTATCTGTCCAGTACGAGGACCTGTGCAGACTACAGCAGTGCATTGATGCCTCAATCCGGAGTCAATATCTGTCCAGTAACAGGAACCATATAGTCACAGAAGAGCATTAATCTAAAAACCCCTGGACGCGATGTCTATCCAACACGGGGAGCTATGCAGACTTAACTGTGTATTAAGCTATAAATCCGAACTACTTATCTGTCTAGTCCGGGGAGCTATGCAGACCACAGCAGTGCATTGAGCTACAAAGCCGGACAAGATGTTTGTCCATCACGGGGAGCAATACAGGCCACAGCAATGCTTTGATGATTAAACCCAGACTAGATATCTGACCAGCAGCGAGTGGCATTCAGATCGCAGCAGTGCATTGACCCAGACTGAATATGTGACCAGCGTGGGGTAGTATGCAAACTAAAGCAATGCACTGATATCGGAACCCGGACAGGAATATCTGTCCAGCAACAGAAGTTATGCAGAATGCAGCAGTTCTTTAATTTATAAACACAGACTACGTATCTGTCCAGCAACAGAACCTTTTCCAAACACTGTATTGATCTATAAACCCGGACTTATTATCTGTACATCACAGGGAGCTATGCAGACCCCACCAGTTCTTTGATCTACAAAGCTGGACTAGATGTCTGTATAGCACAAAGAGCTATGAAGGCCACAGCAGTGCCTTGATCCATAAAGGTGCAGTACGGTATCTGTACAGCACCAGGAGCTATGCAGATGTCAGCAGTACATTGATCTACAAAGCTGGACTAGATGTTTGCATAGCACCAGGAGCTATGCAGACTACAGCAGTGCATTGATCTACAAAACTGGACTACATATCTGTCCAGCACGGGGTCCATGCAGACGACAGCAGTGCTTTGATCTATAAACACTGATGAGATATCTGTCTAGCAGGGGTAACTATGCAGGCCAAAGCACTACATTGGTCTATAAACCCGGGCTAGACATCTCTCCAGCACGGGGAGCTAGGCAGACCACAACAATTCATTGATCTATGAACTCGACGAGATAGCTATCCAGTACAAGGAGCTATGCTGATTGCAACAGGACATTGATCTATAAACCCGGACAAGATATCTGTCCAGCACCCAGATGTATGCAGACCATCGTCGTACATTAACCTATGAACCCGAACTAGATACCTGCCCAGCACCGGGCGGTATGCAGAACACATGATTGCATTGATCTAAAACCCTGGACTAGATATCTGCCCAATACTGGATCGAATGTAGGCCAAAGTAATGCGTTGCTCCATACACATGAAGAAGATGTCGGCCCAGCACCGGCAACTGCGATGACAACAGCTGGCATTGATCTTTAAACACGGACTAGATAATCTATCCAGCAAAGGAAATTATGCAAATCATGGCAGTGCATTCATCAATAAACCCAGAATAGATATCGGTCCAGTAGCGGCATCTATGCAGACCACTAGTGCATTGATCTATAAACCCCCGAACAAGATATCTGTACAGCACAGGGATCTGTGCAGAGTTTCAGTGTATTGATGTATAAATCAGAACTAGATATCTGTCTAGAACCAGGACCTATGCAGAACACAATAAACCCGGACTACGTATCTGTCCAGCAGCAGGAGCAATGCAGAATACGACAGTGCATTGATCTATAAATCAGAACTAGATCTGTGCCTAGCACCGGAAGCTATGCAGATCACAGCAGTGCATTGATCTACAAAGCCAGTCTGGATATTTGTCCATCACAGGGAACAATGCAGGCCACATCAGTGCTTTGATCAATAAACGCAGACTAGGTATCTGCCAAGCAGTGAGTGGCATTCAGGTCGCAGCATGCTTTGATAAATAACCCAGGCTGGATATGTGACCAGTTTTGAGTAGCATGAAGGCTAAAGCAGTACACTGGTCTATAAATCCGGAGAGGATATCTGTCCAGCGACAGGAACTGTGCAGAATGCAGCAGGTCTTTTATCTATAAAGACAGAATATGTATCCGTCCAGCAACAGAACCTGTTCAGACCACAGCACTGCATTGATCTGTGAACCCGGACTAAATATCTGTACAGCACAGGGAGCTATGCAAACCCCAGCAGTGCATTGATCTATAAACAAGTATAAGGTGTGTGTCTAGCAGGGCGAGCTATGCAGGCCACAGCAGTGCATTAGTCTATAAACCCGGGCTAGACATCTGTTCAGCACGAGGATATAGGCGGACCGCCACACTGCATTGTCCTATAAAATTGAATTTGGTACCTATCCACCACCAGCAGCTCTGATAATCACAGAAGTGCATTGATCTATAAACACGACTAGATGTCTATCCAGAACAAGAAGCTATGCAGATTGCAGCAGGACATTGATTTATAAACCCGGACTAGATATCTGTCCAGCACCCGTATGTATGCAGACATACGTTGCAGACATAATACATTAACCTATACACCTGAACTCAATATCTGTCCAGCATCGGGCAGTATGCAGAACACATGTCTGCATTGATCTATAACCACGGGCTAGATATCTATCCAACATTGGGTCGTATGCAGACCAAAGCCTGCATTGCTCTATAAACATGGAGAAGATATCGGCGCAGCACGGATCTGTGAAAACCACAGCAGTGCATTGATCTTTAAACTCGGACTAGATAATCTATCCAGCACAGGGAGCTATGCAGATCACGGCAGTGAATTGATCTATAAACCCGATTAGATATCTGTCCAGCACCGGAAGCTCTGCAGACCACAATAGTACATTGATCTATAAACCCGGACTTAATATCTGTCAAGCAAGGGGAGTTATGCTGACCACAGCAGTGCGTTGATGTAAAGTACTGCAGTAGGTATCTGTACAGCACGGGGTTCTATGAAGACTACAGGGATGCATTGTTCAGGAAGCCCTGACAAGATATCTGTCTGACAGTGGGAGATATGCAGACATACCAGTGCATTGATCTCTAAAACCGGAATAGACATCTGTTCAGCAGGGGGAGCTATTCAGACCACGACATTGCACTGATTTATAGATCCAGACTAGATATCTGTACGGCACCGGGTGATATGCAGACTACAGCAGTGAATTGATCTATAAACGCGGATTAGATAAGTATGAAGGAACCGGGATATATTCAGACTACAATTGTGTATGGATCTGTAATCCTGGACTATATATCTGACCAGCTTTGGAAGCTGTGCAGACCATTGAAGTGAACTGATCGAAAAACACAGACTAGGTATCTGTCGATTACCGGGAGCTATGTCGAGTAGGTCAGTCCATTGATCTCTGAAAACGGACTAGATACCTGTCCAGCACCGGGAACTATGCAATCCACAACATTATATTGAGTTTAAATCTAGATTGGTTATTGATTTAACACCGGTAGCTATTCAGAGTAGAGAAGTGCATTGATCTATGTACCCGGACTAGACCTGACAAGCACCCGGAGTTATGCAGTCCACAGCAGTGCAGGGATCAATAAAACCGGACTCTCTATAAATATATGTCCAGAACCAGAGAGCTGTGCAGACCACAGTAGTAAATTGATCTTTACATCCAGACTAGATAACTTTTCAGCACCACGAGCTATGCACAACACAGCAGAACATTGAACACTAGATATCACTAGAGAGCTGTGCAGACTACAGCAGTACATTGATGTATAAAGTCATAGAGTCATAGAGATGCACAGTATGGAAACAGACCCATCGGTCCAACCCGTCCATACCAGCAGATATCCCAACCCAATCTAGTCCCACCTGCCAGTACCTAGCCCATATCCCTTCAAAATCTTCCTATTCATATACCCATTCAAATGCCTCTTAAATGTTGCAATTGTACTAGCCTCCACTACGTCATCTGGCAGTTCATTCCATGCACATACCACCCTCAACGTGAAAGAGTTGCCCCTTACGTCGCTTTTATATCTTTCCCCCTCTCACCCAAAACCTATGCCGTCTAGTATTGGACTCCCCGACCCCAGGGAAGAGACTCTGCCTATTTATCCGGTCCATGCCTCTTATAATTTTGTAAACCTCTATAAGGTCACCCCTCAGCCTCCGACGCTCCAGGGAAAACCGCCCCAGCCTGTTCAGCCTCTCCCTGTAGCTCAGATCCTTCAAGGAGACCAGAATTGCACGTAATATTCCAACAGTGGCCTAATCAATGTCCTGTATAGCCGAAACATGACCTCCCAACTCTTGTACTCAATACTCTGACCAATAAAGGAAAGCATACTAAACGCCTTCTTCACTATCTTATCTACCTGCGACTCCACTTTCAAGTAGCTATGAACCTGCACTCCAACGTATCTTTGTTCAGCAACACTGACTAGGATCTCACCATTAGGTGTATAGGTCCAGCTAAGATTTGCTTTCCCAAAATACAGCACGATGCATTTATCTGAATTCAACTCCATCTGCCACTTTCAGCCCATTGGCCAATCTGGTCCAGATCATGTTGTAATCTGAGGTAACCCACTTCACTGTCAACTACATATGTCCAGCACTGGGATATATACAGACCACAACAGTGCGTTGATCTATAACCCAGACAAGATGTCTGCCCAGCACAGCGAGATATGCAGAACATAGCAGTGCATTGAACCACAAGCACGAGATATGTGTCTACCACCGGGGGATATGCAGACTGCAGTAGAACATAGAACATAGAAAAATACAGCGCAGTCCAGGCCCTTTGGCCCTCGATGTTGAGCCGATCCAAGCCCACCTAACCTACACTAGACCACTATCCTCCATATGCCTATCCAATGGCCGTTTAAATGCCCATAAAAAGGGAGAGTCCACCACTGCTACTGGCAGGGCATTCCATGAACTCACGACTCGCTGAGTAAAGACTCTACCCCTCAAATCTGTCCTATACATACCACGCCTTAATTTAAAGCTATGCCCCCACTTAATAGCAGACTCCATACGTGGAAAAAAGTACTCATGGTCAACCCTATATAAACCCCTAATCATCTTGTACACCTCTATCAAGTCACCCCTAAACCTTATTTTCTCCAATGAAAACAGTCCCAAGTGCCTCAGCCTTACCTCATATGATCTTCCTACCGTACCAGGTAACATCCCAGTAAACCTCCTCTGCACCCGTTCCAGTGCCTCCACATCCTTCCTATAGTATGGCGACCAAAACTGCACACAATACTCCAGATGCGGCCGCACCAGAGTCTTATACAACTGCAACATGACCTCAGGAATCCGGAACTCAATTCCTCTACCAATAAAAGCCAATACACCATATGCCTTCTTCACAGCGCTATTTACTTGGGTGGCAACTGGGTGGCAACTTTCAGAGATGCACTATTTACCTGGGGTGGCAACTTTCATGTAGATTGATTGATGAAGCCGGACTACAGCATTACATTGATCGAGAATCCAACCTAGATATCTATCCAACACATGGGACTACGCAGATTACAGTTGTACATTGACGTACAAACCTAAATTAGATATCTGTCCAGGATGGGGAATGATGCAGGTTGCAGCAGTGTTTTTGACATATCAACCCCGACTAGAGATCTGTCCATCACCAGGATCTATGCATAGCACAGCAGTGCATTAACCTATAAACCCGGACTAGGTATCTGTACAGCACAGGGAGCTATGCACACCACAGCAGTGCATTGATTAATAAATCCGGACTCCATATCTGCCCAGCAACGGGAGCTATGCAGACCATAGCAGTACATTGATCTATAAACCCGGACTGCATATCTGCCCAGCACTGGGAGCGAAACAGATCATCGTAGTACATTGATCAATAATCTCAGACTAGCTAACTGTCCAGTACCGGGAGTTATGCAGAACACAGCATCACATTAACCTATAAACCCCGACTAGGTATCTGTACAGCACAGGGAGCTATGTACACAACAGTAGAGCATTGATTAATAAACCTGAACTCCATATCTGTGCAGCACCGGGAGCTACGCAGACCACATTGATCTATAAACATGAAATGCATATCTACCCAGCACTGGGAGTGAAGCAGACCATCGTAGGACATTGATCAATGAACTCGGACCAGCTAACAGTCCAGTACCGGGAATTATGCAGAACACAGCAGTGCATTGATTTATCAACCAGAACTGGATATTTGTCATGCATGGGGAGCCCTGCACACCACAGCATTATATTGATCTATAAACCCGAGCTCGATATCTGTCCAGCACGGGGGGCTATGACGACCACAGCTGTACATTGATGTATAAACCTGGTCTAGGTATCTGTCCATCACTGGGAACTGTGCAACCCACAGCAGTGCATTGATCTATAAACACGGATGAGATATCCGTACAGAGGGAAAAAGTGAGAACTGCAGATGCTGGAGATGGAGTCGAGAGTGTAGTGTCCGAAAAACACAGCAGGTCAGGCATAATCCGGGAAGCTGCAGCATCGATCTTTCGGGCATAAACCCTTCATCAGGAATCACGAGATATCTATCCAGCACGTTGAGAGATACAAACCGCAGCAGTGCATTGATCTACAAACTTGAACTCAATAACCTGTGCATCACACGGAGGTATGCAGAACACAGCAGTGCATTGATCTATAAACTCAGACTAGATGTCTGTCCAGCACCAAGAGTTAGGAAGACCAGAGCAGTGCATTATTCTGTATAACCAGGCTAAATATTCATCAAGCACCGGGTGCTCGACAGGCGAAAACAGTGCATTTGTTTATAATTTGGACAAAATATTGGTCCTGCACTGGAAGATCACAGCAGGGCATTGATCGATAAACCCAGACAAGGTATCTGACCAGCCCGGGAAGCAATGCCCAACATAGCAGTGAATTGATCTGTAAACCCGAATTAGGTATTTGTTCAGCACTGGGGACTATGCAGACCACAGCTGTGCGTGGATCTATAATCCCAGTCTAGATATCTGTCCATTACCAGGAGCTATAAAGGCCGCAGTACTGCATTGATTGATAAACTCGTGCGAGATGTCTGGCCATCAACTGGAGGTATGCTGACCTCGCCAGTCAATTAATTTATAAACAAAAAACTGCCTGGACATCGGTCCTGCACCGGGATCTATGCAGTCCACAACAGTGCATTGATCTATGAACCTTGACTGGATATCTGTCCAATACTGGCAGAGATGCAGGTTCGAGAAGTACATTGATCTATAAGCCCAGGCGAAATATCTGTCCAGCAACGGGAGCTATGTAGGCTATAACAAGGCATTGATCTATAAACCCAAACTAGATAATTGTCTAGCACGGGGAACAATGCAGACCATAGCAGTGCTTTGAACTCCAAATCCGGACTAGACAGGTATCCATCACCAGAAGTTATGCAGACAACATGAGAGCATTGATCAATAAACCCGGGCTCGATGTCTGTTCCGCAGTGGGAGTTATGCTTACCACAGCTGTCGAGTTGTATCCAGCCACTCTGTTTGAAGAACTTTGGAAGCCATTGAAACGAATTTTATTACACTTTATCTCACATTGAAGGTGTTTTAATGTAGCGTTGCAAATTGTAATGAGAATTCATTGAAATGTCCTGAAACAAGCCAAGTGCTAGCAGACAGGCCAGAAAACGGTGTGTTCCAGTCATACTGACATGGAGTCATGGAGCCCTACAGCTCGGAAACAGGTCCTTTGTTCCAAACTGATTCATACTGACCAAAATGTACATCCAAGCAATCCCATTTCCCTGCACTTTGCCTATATCTTCATCACCTTGCCTGTTCATGTATCTGGCTAAATACCTTTTAAGTTTTGTTAACGTTCCCGCCTCAACCACATCCACGGGCCACTCATTCTATGTGCATACCAACATCTGTTTAAAAAGGCCTTGCCCCTCAAATTCCCTTTTCTCTTTCCTCTCTATCCTTAAATTGATGCCCTCCAGTCCTTTACTCCTCAACCTTGTGAAAAAACTGAGTGCATTCAAACTAGCCATGCCTCTCATGATCTTATATACCTCTGTGGGGATCCACCCCACCCCAGTCTGTCACGCGCTAAAGAAACCAAGTCACAGCTTGCCAAAACTCTACCGATTGCTCAGAGTGTTGAGTCCAGGCAACATTCTCGTAAATTTCTTCTTCACTCTTTCCAGTTTAAGAATATCCTTTCCTTAGGAAATAATTAAGGGAAAGTGACTGAGCTGTTAGAATGCGAGCACTTTGGGACCAGTAACTATAATTCTATTAGTTTGAAATATAGTTCTGGGAAAGGATAGGCCTGGCCCTCAAGTTAATGTTATCAATTAGTGCAAGGCTTATTTAGATGTTATTAGGAAGAACTTAGATAATATGATTGGGGAAAACTGTTTACAGGTAAAGGGACATCTGTCAAGTGGGAGACTTTTCAAGCGAGATGACGAGAGTTCAGGGACAGTATGTTCCTGTTAATGTGCATGAAAATGCTCGCACGAGCAGGGAGCAGGCCATGATTGGGTGTACTGAGGCTATGGTCACCGACAAAGAAAGCGGTAATTGTCAGGTACAGGCAGTGGGGTTCAAGTGAATCCCTCAAGAAGCGTGGGGAATATATACTGTTGGGAGAGATCAGGGGGTCAAAAAGCGGACATGAGACAGATTTGGCAAATATAGATTATAAGTACCACAAGAGGGTTCACAAGTTTATTAATGGTAAAGAGTAACTAGGGAGAGAATAGGGCTCTTTTCACTTTGTTTCCTACATTGTGGCCATTATTTATTTAATATCTAATTGTGTATTAATGTTTGTATTTGTGTGTATTATTTTGTAAGTTTGAAATAGGATGTTGTTAAAATATCTTTTTTCAATAAAAATATCTATCAAAAAATAAGATCAAATAGCCATCTACGTGTGGACCCACAAGGGAAGAATTAGATTGGTTAGTTTTATGAACTCACATGAGGACAAGTTGCCAAGAGTGACAAAATCTTATGCACAAAGCCTCCCACCGCCGAACACCCCCCCCGCCGACCCCCACCCACCCCCAACACCCACCCCAACGCCCAAGGTCCTGATTCTTGGTGTAAAGGAGAAAAATGAAGAGAACAATGTTAAAATGTAAAACAATGCATTTTTTCCTGAAAAAGTGAGACAAAGTAGGAAAGACAGTAAACAGTTCAACAGCATGATCAATAAGTGCCTGGCTGTGCTCTTTTCACACTACCTCACAAGGATTCGACCTCACCCACTGCGCTGCCTTCCAACCTGTTCCTGCTCGATGGGTGAGATCCTACACAAAGATATCTCATCAGTACTTCCTCTGGAGAAAGATATGAAAGCGATGAAATTCGAGGAAATAAATCTATGCTGTGCTATTTTGAAATGAGTCAAAATTACAGAGGAAGAAGGGCTGGAGGTCTTAAAATGCAGTAGGTCTTAAACCGTAGTTAAATATCCAATGCCTTTTGTTCATCCCAGGTCATTTTGAGTAGCTGGGGAAGGAATTGCAGGGTCACTAGCTGAGATACTTGCATTATTCCTCAGCATTCGGACGAAGTGTCACTGGACTCAAAACATTGATTCTGATTTCTCTACGCAGTGTTTTAAATTATGTTATGGAGACTGGGGTTTTGAAATATAAGGGTGGATTGGATTGTCTGAGATTATTTTTCCATTTTGCATACGAGGCGAAGAGGCGACCTTGTCGAGGTTTATAAAAGCATGAGGTGCATGAATAGAGTGAATAGCCAAGGACTTTGCTGGAGGGTACAGGTGTCAAAAACCAGAGAGCATAGGTTTAATGTGAGAGGTGGGAGATTTCAAAGGGATCTCTGAGGCACCTGTATCTCACAGAGGTGGCGTGTATACGTAACGAGCTGTCAGAGAAAGTGGTACAGTCGATTACAATTATAATACGTAAAAGACAATTCAATGGGGGCATGAATTGAACTGTTTAGAGAGGTATGTGCCAAATGCAGGCAAATAGGACGAGTTCAGTTAAGCAAATCTGGTGAGCAGAGGCAGGTTGGGCGCCTTTATGCATATAGCATGACTCTTAGAGTGTATTACTCTGAAATGTCCCTTTTATCACCAACTTTTCAATGGCCTCAATTACATTTCCTGGTTAAAAATGATCTCAGAGCTTTCTTGAATCGAGACTTCCTGAAAATCATGTGCCGATGTCGATCACAGCAGCAGCAGAATTGCATTCAACAACAATCTGTAACTTTTTGCCTGGGATAATCCCTGGTCGAGTGTAACCATCAAGCTGATCTATGGTTGAATGATGAGTGTGGAGAAACAAACCAACATCAGAACCATGTGTAACTAAACCTGATGACAACACGTAAAGCTAACACACTTGACTGCTTACATTCCAACAACAGGAGTAACATCTTTTAGAGAGCTTGCAATGATCCCAAGGCAGATATCAGATTGAAGCTCTGCACATTAACTCATAAAGAATGATGGACGATTAAACAACTCTCCAAAGGAGAGGGCTTCACAAATGTTCTCATCCTAAATATTGGAACAGCCTTGCACATCAGTGTAAAAGATAATGATGTAGTATCTGCAACATCCTTAGCCCGAACGTTTGAGTCAATTTTCTACCTCACCCTCATCATGATGCCCACAGAATCACAGGTGCCAGTCCACAACCAATTCGATTCGCTGTGTGTGACATGAAACAACTAAACACAGGAGATACGTTAAAGGCAATGAGCTCTGATACCATTCCTGCAATAAGACTGAACATCTGTGCAGCACAATAAGCCTTGTCCTGAGGAAGCTGTTACATTTCAGCTCAAACTCTGACATCTACTTGGCAGTGTGAAAAATTACTGAACTATGTCCTGCCCCCTTAGAGGGAAATAATTACATCGTGACCAATTACCACCCACTCAGTCCCATCATGACAGTCAAATTGATGAGAGTTGTTTTTGACAGAGCTGTCAAGTGGCACAAAAATGTCATGCCCAGTACGGTTTCTGATTAGGTCCCATGTGGAGATGTGCTGTTGTAGAAATGTCACTGGATTACTAATCCAGACCAAGTTAATTCTCTGGCAGCTGGTGGAACTTGAAAACAATTAATAAAATATCTAGATTTAAAATCTGATGGCAGTAGTATTGATCTAGAAGCCAATGTCAATGTCAAAGTTGCTTCCACAATGTTATTTCAGAAAGCAAATCCCCTGGCCTAAGCGGTATTCCAGAGACACAGACATGTGATAAACTCTTCACTGGTCTCTGAAACAGAAAAACAAGAGACTCAATTGTATCAAACTGTTCCGGGTTCCTAAAGGATAAAACTGTACAAAGACCCTGTACCACCCTTCCTATCGGGAAAGGGATTGGGAAACACTGTCCTGTGGACACTGCAGAGGCCTCCTTCCTAACACCTGAGAACTCGTGACAACATCTATAGCTATCTTCCATCGGCTGCACAGAAACATCGGGAAAGGAGGAGGCCAAACAGCACATTGAGCCTCCGCCATATTAGTTCGTGGCCAACTATATACTCAATGCACTTTTCGGACACTGTGCATATCTTACAACATGTCTGATCTTGGGAAGCTATAAAATATGAAGTTCAGTAGCCTCTTTGGTCCTTCGAAGTTTCTACCCAACACAATATGATGATAGCTGATCCTTTATATCCATACCGTACTCCTGCTATCTCTCCCTTTAGTGTCTAGAAATCCTAATTTATATTCAGTGCCTTGGTTTCCACAGCCTTATGTGGTAGAAACGTCTGCACGTTCACCAGCCTCTGAATGCACATATTTGTTATCATCTCAACACAAGGCAGCCTTGTTTTAGAAGTGCCAGATAGAGGAATCATCTTCTCTGCGTCCAAGCTGCCTCACGCTGTCAGAGTTTTATATATTTTAATACGATCTCCTCTCATTTTCCTTCACCCCAATGGAATGCAGGCCCAGTCGACACCAGCTCTGCTAATGTTCGAAGCCTGTCATCACAGAGACCAGTTTAGCCATCCTTCACTGCCCTCTCTCAATGCCAGGTGTGTCATTTATTAGGTGAGAAAACCAAAATTGCACACAATACTGCAATATGTTCCAGATGGGTGTCTGAGCAAGCCCCAATACAGCTGCAGCAAGACATCATTGTCTCTGCACTCAAATCGCCCTGAATTGGATGTCAACACAACGTTTACCTTCCCAACTGCTTTCTGTACCTGCAACATTGCTTTCAGTGACTGGTGTACAGGGATATCCAGATCCTTTTCAACGTTACACCTACCCACTTGTTGGGTCTATGTACAGTGGTCACCGTGTCAATGTCACTCCCTGTATTGATTTCTGGCTTTACAACTCAATGGACCAGTGGACTGCACAGAAGAAACCAAAAAAGCACAAGTCCCTTTAAATATCATTTTTAACTAATCTGTTTCCAAATGGTAGGCTCCTATTCTATTTTTCCAACCAAATTGTACAACGTAACAGCTACCCACATTAAACTTCATCTGCTATTTATTTGCCCGTCACGCAACTCATCTCAGTCACCTTGGAGCTTTTTTACATCCTCCTCCTCATGCATTCACAATTTAACATCGTTTTCTGCCAAAAGCACGCTTGGTTTATTGCATTTCAATCTCTTAACCAAATGTTTGACATGCTGACACACAAGCACTGATCCCTGCGACACCATATGATCCCTCCATTTCAAATCAGATTGCTTTATTCCCATTCACTCTTTTGTGTCAGCTCTTCTGTTCTAAAACCATGTCCATCGTTTGGCGCCAATCCCGTAACATTAAACTTTACAAAGTCGGCCGGAGACTTTATCGAATATCTTGCTGAAAATCCAAATGCATTGCATCCTTTGCTGCTCTGTAAGTGTCGACCAGGCAGTTGCTCAAATATGATTCCCGTTTCTTGTTGACTTGTTCTTACCATTACGTAAGAACAGAAATACACGGAGCAGGAGAAGGCCATCTGTTCGTTAGTGTCTGCTCCCCCTTTCAATAAGATCGTGGCAGATTTTTTCATGGCATCAGCTCAACTTAACCTAGCCTATCATCATAGCCGTTAATTCATTTACTGGTCAAAAAATTGTCGATCTTAGCTTCAAAAGCATTCAATGACAAAGCCTCAACAATTTCACTGGGCAGGGAATTCCACAGATTCAAAATCTTCTTGGTCAAGAACCTCCATCTCAATACAGTTCTACAACAGCTCCCTCGAATCTTGAGGCTATGCTGTCTTGTTCAAATTTTGACACGATAATGCTGGAACACCAGGAGGATACTCAGCTAGCGGCTGTGCAAATGAACAGCAGAATGAGTCCATTCGGTCACTCGTGCCTCTGACACAGTAATTGGCGCAGCTCCTATACAGCCTTGTGCCTGTTATACAGGAATTGAAAGGGAACGTATAGGTTACAGAAAATGAAGAATTTACAATAACAAGCTTCACTTGATTAGATTAGGTTCTCTACAGTATGGAAACAGGCCTTCAGCCCAACAAGTTTAAGCTGACTCTCTGAAGATTACCCCACCAAGTCACATTCCCCTACCCTAACTTTACCCCTAAGCAATGCACCTGACACGACAGGCAATTTATCATGGTCCATTCAGCTGACCTGCAAATCTTTGGATTGTGGCTGGAAACCCATGCAGACATGCAGAGAATGTGCGAACTCCACACAGCTAGTTGCCCAAGGTGGGAATTGAATCGCGGTTCCTGGCACTGAGAGGCAGCAGTGCTAACAGCTCAGCTACTGTTCCGCTATGAGTATAAGACGTTGTGAGCAAACTATGGGGATTGAACAAAAAGAAAGCAAAGAGTGCATGTGCTGGCAATCGAAATCGAGAGTGTGATGCTGGAAAAGCACAACAAGTCAGGCAGCATCCGATGAGCAGGAAAATCGATGTTTTGGGAATACATCGTCCATCAGGATTGAGAATTTCTGTCCAAGAGACAGGGAGAAGAATGGGAGGGGGCGGATTTGGGGGGAAGGTAGCTGAGAATGTGACAGAATGGCGAAGGTGAGGGAGAAGGTGATGGGTCGTAGACGAAGGTGGAGTGGAGAGATGGGAATGGTGGTGGCAAGTCAGGACGGCAGTGCCGATTTGAATGCTTGGACTGGGAAAATGTTGGGGGAGGGGCCATGAGGAAACTGTTGAAATCCGCTTTGATCTCGTATGATTGCAGGTTCCCAAGGCGAAATATGAGGCGTTCTTCCTACTGACGTCGAGTGGCAACGGCTTTGCAATGAAGGAGGCTCAAGACAATTCAATTCCCCTGCCCCTGTCCCACTCCATTAAGGCATGCATGTCGTCAAATACAATGTGTCTGCAAATACAAATGTGAAAATGCAAATTCAACCAAGAGGTCAATGTGTCTGCATTTGTGTGTCTGTGTGCGTGTGTGTCTGTGTATGTGTGTGTGTGTGCCTGTGTGTGGGAGTGACAGAGAGAAAATGCGCGAGGGAGAGTGTCTGTGTGAGGGGGAGAGAGAGTGTGTGTGTTTGTGTAAGAGGATGTTGGGGAGCATGAGTGTGTATGTGCACGCGCGAGTGTGTGCATGTGTTAGAGAGGGGGAATGACTGTCTGAATTGGAGAGAAAGTTCGTTTGTCTGTGTGAGAGACTGAGGGGGAGTGTGTGTGTGGGACGGAGATGGAGACTGTGCGCTGGTCTATGTAAAGGGTCAGTGACATTATGTGTGTATCCAGATTATATAATACACAGTTGCAGCAGATCCCTTTCGCCACTCGCGCTCACTCCGTAGTTGCAGAGATCAACATCCTCTGCTCCATTTGTTGTACATGTTGCAGATCCAGATGCTGAACTACATCCCCATGGTGCATCCAGATTTGGGTCACCAAATTCGCAGATCTCCTTGAATGTCTGAGGCAGCTCACAGCACAAACTCTGGAAAAACCATCCCCATCATCGCCATTACCTTTCCAATAATTGGAATTAGTCCTTCAGCTACAAATTAGATACCTGGTTCTTTGCACGCCTACTTAAGAGAATTCCTCGTGTTACTGACCACACGATCAGCTAAGAGGGACAAACGCAGATTTTCAATGGATAGGCACAGACCATGTTACTAAGCCGTAAGTCAAAGCTGCTGAAACCCCTTTGTCCAACATGAAGCTCCTCATGGAACATACCGCGAAGTGAGCAATAGCCCCACACTCAACATTCCATTGTTTCTGAGCCTCACAATGCCAGCACTCGATAGTCTAGGGAGCCAAAATCCAATGACAGGGAAGGATACCGTAAAAACAAGGAACTCTTGAATTGATAACGTGTTGCGAAAATATGAATAAGGAGACAGGGGACTGGGAGTAAGAAGTTAGATAATGGTGGGCTCAAATACAAGAATAAGAACATTATGTAAAGGCATTGTTAGATAATTTGAAATGCATTGTGACATCAAATTAAGAATATGCCTCGCAGAACTATCCCAGACTCGATAAACGGGAACAAGGGAACATCCCGAATGGACAGCTGTGAAGACCATGATAACGGGCTACTCCATAACCTGGGCCTCCTGTACAACATCGGGAGAATTTAAAACACTTGCCAGTGTATTGCTGCTATGCTTGAAGTAGAAGAATGCCTTCTTTGGAAAGATTTGCAATGCAGGGAGTGACAGGAAATGTGCTCCCAAAAATGTATGTATGCATCTCCTTTGCACCAGTATAAGGCAACGGGTTTGCGTGAACGTGTTTGTGTGTTTATGTGTGTTTGGATGTTTCGGTATGTGTCTGTGTGTTTTTCGTGGAAGTAGATATGAAAATTGTTGTTTGAGGGAAAACATATGGAGGAAATCGGTTTAAATGTGAACAACTGTCAGGGGTTTGGATAATCAACAGAGGGAGACTGAAGACCGTGCCAAGGACAGAGGTGACGACGTCCTTGAGTATATTAAAGCAAAGGCATTGCTAGACCCAACAACAATATAAATCAATCTGTGCAGGAATAACGGGATTTTGGTTTGAGTTGAGATGCGAGTTATGGAGTATTGACTCAGATTTGCTTCTGCAGGGGTAAAGCTGGGAGTGCCAGCAGCAAATTATTGCCATCATTAAGACTGTATTCATAGCTCAAGGTCGTAATAGAAGGTGGAATGAACAACTTAGGTGTATTCTGGAGGGATTAGTAGATAAAGTAGAAATAGTCAGTATATGTGCGAGGAAACAGCTTCTGGCCAAAGGGATCAACAAAGCTTTGACACACCACAGACGCACACAAAAAAATCAGGAACACACACAGACACAGACATACTACCATATACACACATGCACACACACACGCACACACACACTCACACACACAAAGACACAGAGAAACACACAGAGACATACACACGCTCAATGACACACTGATACGCAGCGACAAACACACAGAGACACCTAGACACCATATTTCACTAGTTTCCTAATTTCCCGTTTCTCCACTTGATCCCAGATTCAACCCTCCAATTGGGCACAGCCCTACCTTTCCATTATCTTTCCTAAATATCTGCTCCAACCTCCACTACCTATCACCTTCTCCCCATCTTCATTTCCCCACCGCATTCCCAGCTGCCTTTCAACCAACCACACACCCGCACATTTATCCCTCAAACCCCTTGGCCTCATTCCTGACGAAATGCTCATCATTTTCCCGCATTTCGGATGCTGCCTGACCTGCTGTGATTTTACACAGCCACTCTCTTTGATGTACACACACACACACACACACTGACAAACCAGCACACACGCACACAACACACACACACATACACAGACACCCACTCTCTCCCAACGGACACATACACACATGCACAGGCACACGAACAATGACACATATGAACATACACACATACAGCCACCCACCCACTCACATACACACGCACACAGAGACACATACACGCACACATACAGACCAACATACACATAGCCACATACACAAAATCAAACAGACCACCATACTTATGAACACAACAGCACACACACACACGGACTAACGCACACAGACACCCACACACAACATACACAAAAACACGCACACATAAGCACACAGACCAACACAGTCACCCACACACCATATGCAAAGACACACACGCACACCCAGACACAAGTACATAAACAGACACACCCGCAAAAACATAAATCCACACAGACACGCACACATGCATAGACAAGCACACAGATATTGACACAGACATGCACACACATATTGACACAGGCGCACACATGCTGACTCCGTTGGCATCGAGAGGATTGTTGTTGCACTGAGGCGCTCAGAGTGGAACACCTTCGTGTGGAGAAAGATCCGTGCTCCCTCTGCAAAGTGGAAATGATTTGTTTTTGTGCAATTTTCCTGCCACACAGTGTTCACGTTTCCATTGCAATTATAACCCAGCAACTCTGAGTGAACTATTTTATAAGGAGATGAGACGAATTTTAATGCACATTCTGTAATTTTAACATAACCTTACATTTTAGAAAGGACTAAAAAGTCCTAAATCAGATCAGAAGAGTGTGGCATTGTATCACTTTAAACAAAATAGGGACAGACAGAGGAAGAGGGTTGGATGGAGTTTTTGATCCCCATTTCAATGAATCACACCCATCATAAAAGATTTCCTGTTGTACACAGATGCAGAGGCAGAGATACAAACATACATATACACACTAACGCAGGAACAATGAAAGAAAGGAATGCACAAAGGAGTACTGAGTGACTCATGTAGACTCTGAAACAGATAAACACGGGCACAAATAGGTAGACATATACTTGGGCATGGAAACACATATGGTGTAATCGAGTTATATAGAATCTTTGAAAACAGATCTGTCGGCACATTCTCACGATGATCCCAAACTAAACCATTCCCACCTACCTGCACTTGGCCCATATTTCTTCCAAATTTTATCTTAATTCTTGCACTTAATCAAATGTGTATTAAACGTTGTAACTTCACCCACATCCATCACTCCTTCTGGATGGTCATTTTATCTACGAGCCACATGCTGTTTAACAAAGTGCACTTCATGGGTCCTGATCAGGTTACCCGACAACTCTGTGGGAAGCTCGGGAAGGGATTATTGGGCACCTTGCCAAGATATCTTTATCATAAGTAGCCACAGTTGAGGTTCAGGAAGACATCAGGTTGACTAACGTGATGCCATTATGAAACAAGCTGGGAAGGAAAAGCCAGGGAAGTATAGACTATTGAGCTTAACATTTGTGGTGGGGAAGCTGCTGGAGGGAACCCTGAGGATAAGGACTGCATGTATTTGTAAGTACATGGTCTGATTAGGGATAGTCAAACTGGTTGTTTGCGAAGGGCCTTTTTGTTTCACATTGGAGCACCAGAGGCCTGGGCGTGACATTATAGTGTCTTTAAAAAAATCATGCGGGGGCAGGATAGCCTGAATAGCCAAGGTATTTTTCCCAGGATAGTGGAGCCCAAAACTAAAGGAAAATATTTAAGGTGAGAGGACAAAGATATAAAAGGGACAGAATTTTCATGCAGTGTGTGGTGTGTGTGTGGAACGGGCTAACAGAGAAAGTGATAGAGGATGGTAAAGTTACAAATTAAAAAGGCACTAAGATGTTCCTATTAATAGGAAGGATTTGGAGTGGGAATTCACTTCCTTAGTTGTTTGTGGTGCCTCTCTGTTTACATTTCTTCAATGTGCTCTTTAATTAATTGACAGAGAAATGAGTCAGTGATAATGAGACACAGGCAGGAAAGTGAGGCCGAGACCACAACTTGATCACCCATAAATTAACTGATTAGTGGAGGTGGCTCGAAGTGTCCCGTGACACACTCCTGCTCCTCAGTCCCATGTAACTATGTTCCATTCAGCCCCTCAAATCTGCCAGACAGGAGCAGTTGGAGGTGACTTTCTCCATAACATAGTGCACAGAAATAAGGAAGTTCATTCGGTGACCTTTCAGTGATCTATCTCTCCTGACCCTGTAGAATAGATAATTCCTGTCTTTCGTTGCTCTCTTTTAGAAGAAATCAATCCCTGCTCCGACACCTTTAGGGTGGCACGGTGGCACTGTGGGTGGCACTGCTGCCTAACAGCGCCAGAATTCCTGAGTCGGTTCATTTCCTGCTTCGGGGAACTGTCTGTATAGAGTTTGCACATTCTCAACGTGTCTGCGCAGGTTTCCTCTGGGTGCTCCGGATTCCTCCCACAGTCCAAAATTGTGTATGTTAGGTGAATTGTTAAATTGCCCGTCGTGTTAGGTGAAGGGCTAAATGTAGGGCAATGGGTTTGGGTGGGTTGCTCTTTGGAGAGTCGGTGTGGACCGGTTGGGCCGAAGGGGCTATTCGACACTGTAATTAATCTATACCATGATCTATTGATATGAGATTTATAGAGATGAATACAAGTTCTGTCGTAAGAACAACTGGCCCCGATATCAAGGCATTATTTAACTGAAGATGACATCAAGGAATCTGACCAAAATTGCGCTTCATGAAAATCCATTGCGACCTCTCCGTTGTTTGGAGTCATTCAGAGCACAATCATCTCAACCGTGGGACATCTGTGCAGGAAATCCTCAGGGTAGCTTCCTCACCCCCGGTATCTCCAGTTTATTATCAGGGAATGTCTGCGGTGTGGAAGCAAGTATTCAGCGGATTTAGTCCGCATTGATCAGAAATGGGGATATTCCTTGTAGGTTGCAGAAGGTTCAGAACAATGTGTCCCCCCAAATCTCCTGCTGCAGTCTGTATGCATGTGCAAGAAGGCCTGGAGATCATTCAATCCTGTGTTGTTAAAGTGTCGCTAACATTCATATGAAAGCACTGCCAGACGCTGCACATTTCCACAGAAACTGAAGGATTTTATTCAGTACCTCAGTTTGGCTTCACAACAATGTGAAGAAGCCCATTAGCTCATCAAAACCATTAGGGAAGAAGAGGGATAGCCAATTCAGTCCCTCCCACCTGTTACACAGGACGACAGGAAGTCTGTTCCCTTTCACCCGTCACTTACACAGGATCATTAAGAGGGTGTTTCAATCTCGAAATATTTACAAAGGAACAAGAAGGGGTCATTCAGCTCCTCAATACACTAACACAGTAACAAGAAGGTGTCAGAGATGCTTCAACTTCAGAAACAAATGGAGCAGGATGAATTGTTCCCTGTTGTTCCTCGTGGCTTCGTTACTCATAGTACATACGCGTTGCTTCAACATAATTTTCTGGCAGTGGGAATGAAGCTGTTTTTCAACCAGACTCAGAAGCACCTTCTATCGCTGAGAGAGCAGAACCATGTTCTCTCTGGTGGTCACAAGCTGGTGGGGGACGGCTAACTGTTTCAGAATTAAAGCAATGTGTTTGCTGACAGAGATGCAACCAATGCCATGTTGAGTACAGTGTCACATAGTTACAGAGCAATAAAACGTCCAGGGTTCATTCAGAGCCTGCATCTCTGTCAATCGATATGAGATCTCTGTGCAGGCATGTAAACTAATGGGAATCAAACATACTACCGACAGTATGGAATTTCTCATCTTCTATGGCTGTTTGGGACATATTGAGTGTGTGTTCATAAATATCAAGTTTCAACTTCTTACACTCTCACAGCGCTAAAGATTAAAGACATAGCTGCTTCAATCTCTTCTCACGCTAACATCACACCAGGGTTTAGTCTGGTGAAACTCCTTTGCACTGTGTCTTTGACATGGAGATTAGTTTCTTTTTACAAAGCAGACCAAATCTGTCCACAATATCCCAAATACTCTCTCAACAAAACACTACTACTGAGTAAGACATATTTACTCTGATACCTTAATCATTTTGCATGAAGAACCACTTAAGGCCCTGCTACTGAATTATAACCAAGGTCCATTTTAACAACAGCACTTCGCAAGCTCTCCCTGTTGAATAAACATAAATTTGAATCATTCTGTATGTTGTTCAAATGCAATTTTTGTATATACCTTGTAAGCATGTATTATTCAAGCATTGGTCACTTGATGCCCCACAATCCTTCTGTCCAGAGGTAAAAAATGCTGTCTTCATTTTGTCCATTACCCAATTTTTATCCGCGTGGTATGTATTCCATTCCTACCTACCCATGGAGTCTAACGTTCTCCACTCACCCGTATTCAGCCATGTCAATCTCTTCTCATAATTCAAATACTTCACTTCCACTTGGTCTCAATTGTTGACGTCACAACGGACATTCTCTCCAAAACTGCAGAAGGTTTATGAAAGATCGCTTCCCTTTCCTGAATTTCAGCCATCTCGATCAAATCATATCATTGTTCTCAAAGTGTCTAGTTATCACATTCCTTCTGAGAAGTTCCAATATTTTTCTCACAGTTGACATAAAACTATGTAGTATTGTGTTTTCCCTCTTCGGCCTGTATAAAATACTTAGTTTCAAATGACCTGCTTTCCAGCCTGCAGATTTCTTTCCTGAATCTAACCAGCATTGAAGAATAATCAACAATTCCTTTACTGTCTCTATTGCTACCTCCTCAATACTCTGGGAGAAAGCTCAACAGATGCATCAACTCATCAAGCTCCAATTCAATTAACTTTTCAAAAACTTATGCTTCATTAATTCTAATTTCCAGCAGTTCCTCATTTTCACCAGTCTACCTTCCCTTCTGGGCAGTCTCTGCTCAATTGTTTACCATGGACCCAGGCACACTGTCAATGCAGTACCCATATCTCGTCAGGAGAGTGGTCACCAGACTTTCGGATAAACTTGAGTGAACACAGCTGATAACACAAACCCGAAGAAAGCATCCACTGCGCCTCCACTGACTTTCCAATGACAGGAGCAAATCGATTCCCCACACAAATCGTGCACCAATTCAGTGTTGAAAATGCCTCAGTTTTACTGCTGGCTGAGAAAGTCGTTACATTTCTGCACAGTCCCATAGTAACAGTTCCTCTGACCAAAGACGTAGCTGACAATTCACATTACCTTCTCTGGATCTCAGCAAATATAATGGCAGCACCAGTTTTCCCAATGATTTGATCAAAATACCAAGAGAAGAGAGACAGAGGGAAAAAAAACTCACTTGAAGTAAGACATACTTATATGGACGTGAAAACGAGAAAATCAGAAAAGTTAGAATAAACTCCCGTTTTATTTTACTTCCAATTCATCATTAGGAATTCCTTTACCCCTTTTCCTTTTTTTTCTCCCACTTCTCTTTCTGGGCATTTCTCCATCCATTCAATTCAAACCATACACCCGACTACCCCGTTCCTACACCCCAAGCCCAACCATCCCTGATATCAAAACAAACAACATTACTTCCCAGTTGCTTTCTGTTCTGATGTCAGGTAGATTTTCTGAATTCGAAATTTATCTTGTTTTTTCTCCCGACAGAGGTTCCATGCCTGCTGAGATTCCCCAACACTTTCAGATATTGGAGAATTTTATTTCAGAGATCCAGCATTCACAGTTTTTTGGTTCACTTCGCCTTTAATACTTTTGTGTCAAGGGTTGTCGTCATCACTAGCAAGGGCAGCATTTGCATACATCATTAATTGCCCAGGATTGCGAGGCCATTTTGAAGACATAATGGAGCCAAACATATTGTTGTGGGTCTGAAGTCACACTTCGTCCAGACCGGGTATTAATGTTAAGTTTCTTTACCAAAGGCTATCAGTGAAATAATAAAATAAATCCTGTAGCTTTATCGTTTACATGAGTGAAATTAGGTTTTCCATTCGAATTTAAGTGGTCGGACAAGAACTCAAACTATAAAGTCTGGAGTTAACAAAAGGGTAGATGACGGCTAATTCAGCAGTAGCACTGAGTCTGAACTGGAGAATGGTGATATTATACTTGTGAAAGTAGGCGGGTTTGATGTCAGAGAGAATACAACGATATAAAACAGGAGAGCGTGAAAGGCAGACACAAGGCTCTAAACAATTTTGTTCCAACCTAGATGATTATGACTGAGGCGTCGTACATCATGGAAATGAAGTGAAGTTTGTGACTGAAACTGAAGATTGCAGTTTATGTCTTTGCGAAATATAAATAACAGAAATAGCAATAACACTCACCTCAGTTTATAGATTTGGCAGGAACCCTGGGAAGAGAATTTCTCTCCCCCATCATTGCACATCTACCTGGATCTCTGCGCTCATGTTGACAAATCGTGGTGCCATTCCTCCTTACTTGCAATGCTCACGATAAAATCTTCTCCTCTGTGTAACTTCTGGTCCAGATGTGGGCGATGTTACAGTCCAGATTACGGTCAGATTACGGTACCGCTCCCGTACCACACCCAGAGTTAGCTCACTCTAATCCTCTGCTCTCACTGAATTCCTCGATGCACAAGACGACTTCAAGGAAAGAAACCAGTTACATTCCAATTACAGAACATGATAACGTTTGAAATAGGAACAGCAGTAGGCTATTCTGTCTCTCAAGCCTGCCCTGTCATTAAATAGGAATATGGCTGATCTACTTCAGGGTTCAACTCCACTTTCCTGACAATGCCTGGCATCCCGCAACTCACTGACATGTCAAAAATCTATCTTCCCTATCTGTAAAGGCTTTCAGTGACCTAACTGCCACAATTCATTGTGTAAGGGAATTCTAGACATTCACTGACTTCGGATAAAAAACGTTTCTCTGCATCACAATGTTAATTCAACATCACTTATTCTTTATCTATGTCCCTGAATTTGAGACTCTGTTTCGGGGATAGAACTGCATTCTCAACATCTACCTTCGCAAGCCCCCTCTGTGTTTTGTACATTTCAGTATTATTACACCTTGATCACTTCAAGTACAACGAATAATTGCCGAAAGATTTTAGATGTACCAGATAAATAAACACTTTCATTACAAGAATAAACCTAATGACTCAATCAAGGTACTTGCTGCACTAGCTTGTTAACTTTATGATTCTTATGCAGGAACACCCCAATCCTGTAGTACTGCACTTCTTTTTGGGGGTCTTCTGCATTCACTAACGGTCTGCCATTTTGCTTTCATGGTCAACATGCACGACCTCATACTTATTTTATACCGTAAACTTTACTGGGCAAGTATTCGCCCTCTCACTGACATTATAGATATAACCTTTCAGATTCCTTACATCCTTAGTGCCATGTGGTCACTCTGTAACCACTTGGTCCAAAACCTTGTGTCAGCTGCTGCTGAAATGTATACCCTTAGACTTCTCAGTTTAAAAGAAACCTTGTTCCACTTGTTAGATACAGTTCAAGAACTTCCGTCCGATTTCCATCCTGCTTATTTTCTTGAATATATGTTCCTGGAGTCTGTCGGAGATGTTACGTGGCCACCTTAGAGCAGCAGGTAAAGTCAGGATAGGTGAGTATACTGTATAAGTTACTAACTTTAAGTCTGGTCTTCTTTAGTTCCTGGAGTCTCTCGGAGATGATACAATGTCACCTGGGAGAAGCTGAGTCTCTTGTGATACGTGAGTATACCGTAGAAACTACTTACTTTTAGGTTCGGTGATCGCTATTTGCTGGCGTCATTCGGAGAGTGCACAAGGTGTCAGATTTGGGCAGCTTCTTTATCCGAAGCACGACTAGGGTAGTATCACACTCCTTTCCTCCACCTCAAAACGAAATAAACGTTCTGTGCGTCAGTTGGGAAGGTGGCCTGTCTTTTCTGTCGTTTTTCATTTTTTTTCAGAGATCTATTTGGGAATTTAGATCAGTGGAATTGGAGGTTCTGGCGGTTGAATGTTCCTTTTGCAGTACGTGGCATGTAATGGTCACATATATTGTTCCTGCGGATTTCATTTGTGGGACGTCCAAACAACTCCAGCTCAATGAGGGAGCTGGAGTGAGAGTTCAATGTAGATTGGATCATTCGAGAGGCTGAGGCAATTATTGAGATGAGTTAAAGGGCGATAGTTAATCCACAGCCACGCGAATAAAGTAGTGGCGTCAGGAGTAGGAAAGGGAATTGGCAGCAAATGCAGAAATCACCTGTGGTGTTTCCCCTCAACAAGTATAGTGTGTTGATACATGGGTCTAGGTAACTTACCAAGGGTAAGCAATGGGGCACAGGCATCTGCCGCAGAGTCTGTCTTTGCTGCTCAGACGGGAAGGGGAAGAGGAATGGAGCTTGAGTCATTGGGGTCTGAATAGTTAGGGAGACTGTGGGAATGATGGAGACTCATGTTCAGTTTATTGCCTCCCCGGTGCCAGGGTTTGTGATGTCTCTGATCTGTTTTTGGGATCCTTGCGGAGGAGAGGAAGCAGGCCCAAGTCGTGGTACATATTTGCAACACCGACGTAGGTCGAAAGAAAGGTGGGAATCGCAGGCAGAAAAACAGGAAGCTAGTGTGGAATCTTAGAGCTAGAACAGACAGAGGTGTTATCTCTGGTTTTTTGCCTTTAGCACCTGCCAGTGAAGTGTGGAACGGGGTGAGAGCAGAGCTGAACATGTGGCAGCAGGAATGGTGAAGAACAGAGGGACTTTTTATTCTTGAATAATTGGAGCTCTGTCTGGAAAACGTGTCACCTCTACAAACAAAGTGGACTTCACATGGACCAGAGGGGTACAAATATTCTGGGAGTAGGGGGTTGAGT
Source organism: Hemiscyllium ocellatum (assembly GCF_020745735.1). Classification (NCBI taxonomy): domain Eukaryota; kingdom Metazoa; phylum Chordata; class Chondrichthyes; order Orectolobiformes; family Hemiscylliidae; genus Hemiscyllium; species Hemiscyllium ocellatum. Next base: position 13,611,936 of record NC_083449.1, read on the forward strand.
TGGTAATGTTCTTCGGGGGAAGGAGTTAAACTAATGCAGCAGGGAGATGGGAATCTGAACTGTAGTTCAAGTGAACAGGCGTTTGAGGGTAGTCAAATCAGTGATTGGACTACAAGGTCGTGAGAGTGCACCGGCAATCAGGATTTTGAAATGAAATTTGCAGCAGGGATTGATCCCGGGGATTTCGATGTTGTGGCCACTTCAGTGACATAGTTAGAGGAGGGAGAGAATGATTGTGAGAGATTCTGGGATTTAGACGTTTCAGTAAGAATAGAGAAGATGCTAAAAGGGGTGTGCTTGGATGGGGGTTGGCATTGTTAATTAAAGCTGGTATTTCAGCAGCTGAGATAACGTCTGAGGACTCATCCACTGAGGTAGTTTAGGCTAAGGTTAGAAACAGGGAAGGAGAGGTCACCATGCTGGGAGTTTTCTACAGGTCTCCGAATAGTTCTAGTGATGTAGAGGAAAGAATAACAAAGATGATTCGTGATAGGAATGGTAGTGACAGAGCAATTTGATGGTGGACTTTAACTTTCCAAATATTGACTGGGAATAATATAGTTCAAGTAGTTTAGATATGTACGTTTCTGTTCAATGCGCGGAGGAGGTCTTTCTGACACAGTATGGAGACAGGACAACAAGGGCCAATGCCATACTGAAATTGGTACTGAGGAATGAACGCGGCCACATGTTAGTTTTGGAGGTAGTGAGCACTTTGGCGATCGTGATTACAATTCGGTTATGTTTGCAATAGCAATGGGCAGGACGGGTGTATACTGCAGGGCAGGAGGGATAACATGATGTGATCGGCAAGAATTAAAATGCATAGGATGGGGAAGGAAACTGCAGGGGATGGACACATATGAAATGTGGACTTTGTGCAAGGAGTTGTTACTGCGAGTCCTTGATAAGTATACACATATCAGTCATGGTGTACTAAAGAAGTTGAAGCTCTTGTACAGAGAGAGAAAAAGGCTAATGGCAGGACAAGGTGTGAAGTGTCATTAGGGGGCTTGAGAGTTATACGTTCGCCAGAAAGACCCACAGAGACGGCTAAGAGGAGTCAGGAGAGTATATGAGAAATTGCTACTGGATAAGGTCAAGGAAAGCTCTCATGCTATTGATAGGAATATCAGGAATTAAAGAATGACTGGAGGAAGATTAGGCCAGTCAAAGATTGTAGTGGGAGGGTGACCGTGGAAACTGAGTACATGGGGAATTGTTGAATGAAGACTTTTTATCAGTGTTCACATTGGAAAAGGGAAATGTTAGTGAGAATATGGAGATGCAGGCTAATAGGTTAGATGAGATTGTGGATGACAAAGAGGAGGTTTTAGCAATTTTGAAAAATCTGAAATTAGGTAAGTCCCTTGGGCTGGATGGAGTTTACGCTCGGTGTCTCTGAAAAGCACAGGCAAGATTGCAGAGCCTTTGGCTTTGACCTTTATGTCATCAGTGTCGACAGGAGTAGTGTCAGGAGATTGGAGGACAGCAAATGCTGTTATGGTGTTTAAGAAGGGGGTCGGG